>NC_134398.1:107616283-107765221 GCF_050003625.1 Haematobia irritans | reverse complement strand
ATATATATATATATATATAAAAGGTAATTAAAGGTAATTTTTTCTTCTAATAAGGTGGTGCCTTATATAAGCACTATATATTGAAGTGAGAGGGCAAGGCCTTGGCCCCCAATGACACCCAATGTTATTTTGAAATAGAGTTTGCATTTGTGTGGCATCACTACTGGCTCCTAAATAAGGTACTTTATAATGACTGAAACACGACGCTTTTTCCTACTGGGTATATTTAGACTTACATGTAGCTCTTACATAAATCTTTTGCCCTATTTTCGGAAATTTATTAGCACACTAATTGAGCGATTTCCTCTTTGCACTATGTGGTTTAGGGTATAACAACTTTGATCTGCCAAAAAATGTGCCTAACAGATTTTAGATCCCAAAGTGGCATACTAACTCTGTACACTGTTAGAAAAATATGTTTTTCATATGTTCCGATATAAACAAAATGTGTTTCGGGCACAATTTTAAAACACAATATATTTAAGTGCAAACATGTAATGTTCCTAAACTAACACTAAATGTTTGGGATATACATGTTAATATGTTAGAATATATTATGTTTGTAAACATATATAAATTAACAAATTTCGAGTAAACATATATATGTTGTGATATTTTATTCAGAGAGCGACAAAAAGAGAGTATAGAGAAAGAAATAGAGATGGAAACCGGGAGGGTTGACGAAAGATATCAACATAACAAAGCGAGAGAATGAAAAAAGAACAATTTCTGTGAAACCGCTTGTATGTTGTTTCGGAAAACTGTTTTATGATAAGGCTAAAAATTTTGATATGCTTAATCTAAATATTATTTAATTTGAATAAAGAGAATAGACATTCGGAACCAAGAGAATAGACATTTGAAAAACAAACTGCAATGTTTTCGCCTTGAGAGCAGCATTTTATGCATGTGTGAACATGTGTTTTGTTTATCATTTTGGCATTATGGGCACAATTTTTCGTTAAAATAAATCAGGGGTCTTCATAAAAATAACGAAAGGGCACTATACTCTTTTTAGAGTTGGGACAGTAAAATGAAATAAGGAGGAAATAGTGAAAAATTACACAGTAAAATGTAAAAATACAAACTTTAGTTCCTCTTTATTAAAAAGTAGTCCACGAGGAGTTGACGGACACCATCAAATATAAAAGCGGGCATTAAGTTCGAGTTTTACAGCTAAAACAATTTAAAAAGTTTATTTTCTTTAAAATGAATTATTAAAGAAAAATAAAAGGAATTTTAGAGAGATGGTGTTAAATGCAAGTAAAAAACTGTTCACTCCTAAATAAATTTATGTTTATATTATAAAATTATGTATGTATGTTTATACTCGACTCCACGTTCTTTTGTTAGTTTTTGAATTCCTTCCAAATTTTAAAGTTTTGTACAAAAACAGTTTTTTATTAAAAAATTGTTATTTTTGCAATAAAAAATAATATTTTATCAAAAAATCAGTCAATTTCGTTTATATCAAGCACTGTTACTGACTATAAATCTTTAATAACACACATTTCGAAGTTTCATTTAAAAAAATTTAATATAGTATAAATATAAATGTGTAAATTAAAAAAAAAAAAACAAAAAAAATGTTCGGTCGGAGCAGGGATTGAACCCACGACCCTTTGTATGCAAGGCAGACATGCTAACCACTGCTCCACGTGGCACACAAATGTATGTTTCTGTTAAATAATGTTATGTTTGCATGGACTCGTGGGCGCTGCAAACTATGCTATATAAATGTAACTTAAATCGATAATTATCTACTGGTGACTATAACAGCTACGTAGCCCAGTGGATAGTGTGTTGGCTTACAAACTGTATAGTCCTCGGTTCGATTCTCCGTGCAGGCGAAAGGTAAAATTTAAAAAATTTATAAAAGTGAATAATTTCTTCAACATTATTTGTATTACAGAAAAAGGTGCCAATAACTAAAAAATTTCGTGGAAGTGAAAATTTCGAGTATGTTAGGGAATGAGCACAATCGTGTTTGGGAAAAATTCTTCCAAGCATATAATATTTTTGTCTCAAAATGCTTCCAAACATATAATATGTTCACATAAAACAAACATATTAATGTTTCGGCAGTATGCAATAATATATGTGCTTCCTGCAAAATATGTTTGGAACATATGTTAAAGAAGCGATTTTATTTGAGGGTGTGGGGTATCAATGGTATATGTTTGGGGAAAACCGCATTTCCATATTTAAGAATGGGAAATGGGAGTTTAATCACAATCTGAACAGAAATGTTTGATATTAGGAGCTATAGTTGATTCTGAACCTACACCCTCAAAAAAAAAAAATCGCTTCTTTAACATATGTTCCAAACATATTTTGCAGGAAGCACATATATTATTGGATATTGCCGAAACATTAATATGTGTGTTTTATGTGAACATATTATATGTTTGGAAGCATTTTGAGCCCAAAAATATTATATGCTTTTTTTCCCAAAGACGATTGTGCTCATTCCCTAACATACTCGTAATTTTCACTTCCACGAATTTTTTTAGTTCTTGGCACCTTTTTCTGTAATACAAATAATGTTGAAGAAATTATTCACTTTTATAATTTTTTTTAAATTTTACGTTTCGCCTGCACGGAGAATCGAACCGAGGACCATATAGTTTGTAAACCAACACACTATCCACTGGGCTACGTTGCTGTTATAGTCACCAGTAGATAATTATCGTTATAAGTTACATTTATATAGCATAGTTTGCAGTGCCCACGAGCCCATGCAAACATAACATTATTTAACAGAAACATACATTTGTTTGCCACATGGAGCAGTAGTTAGCATGTCTGCCTTGCATGCAAAGGGTCGTGGATTCAATCCCTGCTCCGACCGAACACTTTTTTTTTAATTTAACTTTAAAATTTGGAAGGAATTCAAAAACTCTAACAAACGAAGAACGTGGAGTCGTGTATAAACATACATAAATAATTTTATAATATAAACATAAATTTATTTAGGCGTGAACAGTTTTTTACTAGCATTTAACACCATCGCTCTAAAATGCCTTTTATTTTTCTTTAATAATTCATTTTAAAGAAAATAAACTTTTTAAATTGGTTTATCTGCAAAACTCGAACTTAATGCCCGCTTTTATATTTGAAGGTGTCCGTCAAATCCTCTTGGACTACTTATTAATAAAGAGGAACTAAACTTTGTTTTTATACATTTTACTGTGTAATTTTTCACTATTTCCTCCCTATTTCATTTTACTGCCCCAACTCTAAAAAGAGTTATGAAGACCCCTGATTTCTTTTAACGAACCAAGAAAAAAATTGTGCCCATAATGCCAAAATGATAAACAAAACACATGTCCACACATACATAAAATGCTGCTCTCAAGGCGAAAACATATGCTGTTTGTTTTTCAAATGTCTATTCTCTTGGTTCCGAATGTCTATTCTATTTATTCAAATTAAATAATATTTACACTTAAGCATATCAAATTTTTGGCCGTATCATAAAACAGTTATCCGAAACAACATACAAGCGGTTTCACAGAAATTGTTCTCTTTTGATTCTTTTGCTGTGTTTTGTTGATATCTTTCGTCAACTCTCCCGGTTTCCATCTCTATTTCTTTCTCTATACTCTCTCTCTGTCGCTTGGAATAAAATATCACAACATATGTATGTTTAGTCGAAATTTGTAAATTTATATATGTTCGCATTCACACATATGATTTTTATGAAACATTCATGCCCCAAACATAATATATTCTAACATATTAACATGTATATCCCAAACATTTAGTGTTAGTTTAGGAACATTACATGTTTGCACTTAAATATATTGTGTTTTAAAATTGTGCCCGAAACACATTTTGTTTATATCGGAACATATGAAAAACATATTTTTCTAACAGTGTACAGAGTTAGTATGCCACTTTGGGATCTAAAATCTGTTAGGCACATTTTTTGGCAGATCAAAGTTGTTATACCCTAAACCACATAGTGCAAAGAGGAAATCGCTCAATTAGTGTGCTAATAAATTTCCGAAAATAGGGCAAAAGATTTATGTAAGAGCTACATGTAAGTCTAAATATACCCAGTAGGAAAAAGCGTCGTGTTTCAGTCATTATAAAGTACCTTATTTAGGAGCCAGTAGTGATGCCACACAAATGCAAACTCTATTTCAAAATAACATTGGGTGTCATTGGGGGCCAAGGCCTTGCCCTCTCACTTCAATATATAGTGCTTATATAAGGCACCACCTTATTAGAAGAAAAAATTACCTTTAATTACCTTTTATATATATATATATATATATATAATATATATATATATATATATATATATATATATATATATATATATATATATATATATATATATATATATATATATATATATATATATATATATATATATATATATATATATATATATATATATATATATATATATATATATATATATATATATATATATATATATATATATATATATATATATATATATATATATATATATATATATATATATATATATATATATTATATATATATATATATATATATATAAAAGGTAATTAAAGGTAATTTTTTCTTCTAATAAGGTGGTGCCTTATATAAGCACTATATATTGAAGTGAGAGGGCAAGGCCTTGGCCCCCAATGACACCCAATGTTATTTTGAAATAGAGTTTGCATTTGTGTGGCATCACTACTGGCTCCTAAATAAGGTACTTTATAATGACTGAAACACGACGCTTTTTCCTACTGGGTATATTTAGACTTACATGTAGCTCTTACATAAATCTTTTGCCCTATTTTCGGAAATTTATTAGCACACTAATTGAGCGATTTCCTCTTTGCACTATGTGGTTTAGGGTATAACAACTTTGATCTGCCAAAAAATGTGCCTAACAGATTTTAGATCCCAAAGTGGCATACTAACTCTGTACACTGTTAGAAAAATATGTTTTTCATATGTTCCGATATAAACAAAATGTGTTTCGGGCACAATTTTAAAACACAATATATTTAAGTGCAAACATGTAATGTTCCTAAACTAACACTAAATGTTTGGGATATACATGTTAATATGTTAGAATATATTATGTTTGGGGCATGAATGTTTCATAAAAATCATATGTGTGAATGCGAACATATATAAATTTACAAATTTCGACTAAACATACATATGTTGTGATATTTTATTCCAAGCGACAGAGAGAGAGTATAGAGAAAGAAATAGAGATGGAAACCGGGAGAGTTGACGAAAGATATCAACAAAACACAGCAAAAGAATCAAAAGAGAACAATTTCTGTGAAACCGCTTGTATGTTGTTTCGGATAACTGTTTTATGATACGGCCAAAAATTTGATATGCTTAAGTGTAAATATTATTTAATTTGAATAAATAGAATAGACATTCGGAACCAAGAGAATAGACATTTGAAAAACAAACAGCATATGTTTTCGCCTTGAGAGCAGCATTTTATGTATGTGTGGACATGTGTTTTGTTTATCATTTTGGCATTATGGGCACAATTTTTTTCTTGGTTCGTTAAAAGAAATCAGGGGTCTTCATAACTCTTTTTAGAGTTGGGGCAGTAAAATGAAATAGGGAGGAAATAGTGAAAAATTACACAGTAAAATGTATAAAAACAAAGTTTAGTTCCTCTTTATTAATAAGTAGTCCAAGAGGATTTGACGGACACCTTCAAATATAAAAGCGGGCATTAAGTTCGAGTTTTGCAGATAAACCAATTTAAAAAGTTTATTTTCTTTAAAATGAATTATTAAAGAAAAATAAAAGGCATTTTAGAGCGATGGTGTTAAATGCTAGTAAAAAACTGTTCACGCCTAAATAAATTTATGTTTATATTATAAAATTATTTATGTATGTTTATACACGACTCCACGTTCTTCGTTTGTTAGAGTTTTTGAATTCCTTCCAAATTTTAAAGTTAAATTAAAAAAAAAGTGTTCGGTCGGAGCAGGGATTGAATCCACGACCCTTTGCATGCAAGGCAGACATGCTAACTACTGCTCCATGTGGCAAACAAATGTATGTTTCTGTTAAATAATGTTATGTTTGCATGGGCTCGTGGGCACTGCAAACTATGCTATATAAATGTAACTTATAACGATAATTATCTACTGGTGACTATAACAGCTACGTAGCCCAGTGGATAGTGTGTTGGTTTACAAACTATATGGTCCTCGGTTCGATTCTCCGTGCAGGCGAAACGTAAAATTTAAAAAAAATTATAAAAGTGAATAATTTCTTCAACATTATTTGTATTACAGAAAAAGGTGCCAAGAACTAAAAAAATTCGTGGAAGTGAAAATTACGAGTATGTTAGGGAATGAGCACAATCGTCTTTGGGAAAAAAAGCATATAATATTTTTGGGCTCAAAATGCTTCCAAACATATAATATGTTCACATAAAACACACATATTAATGTTTCGGCAATATCCAATAATATATGTGCTTCCTGCAAAATATGTTTGGAACATATGTTAAAGAAGCGATTTTTTTTTTTTGAGGGTGTAGGTTCAGAATCAACTATAGCTCCTAATATCAAACATTTCTGTTCAGATTGTGATTAAACTCCCATTTCCCATTCTTAAATATGGAAATGCGGTTTTCCCCAAACATATACCATTGATACCCCACACCCTCAAATAAAATCGCTTCTTTAACATATGTTCCAAACATATTTTGCAGGAAGCACATATATTATTGCATACTGCCGAAACATTAATATGTTTGTTTTATGTGAACATATTATATGTTTGGAAGCATTTTGAGACAAAAATATTATATGCTTGGAAGAATTTTTCCCAAACACGATTGTGCTCATTCCCTAACATACTCGAAATTTTCACTTCCACGAAATTTTTTAGTTATTGGCACCTTTTTCTGTAATACAAATAATGTTGAAGAAATTATTCACTTTTATAAATTTTTTAAATTTTACCTTTCGCCTGCACGGAGAATCGAACCGAGGACTATACAGTTTGTAAGCCAACACACTATCCACTGGGCTACGTAGCTGTTATAGTCACCAGTAGATAATTATCGATTTAAGTTACATTTATATAGCATAGTTTGCAGCGCCCACGAGTCCATGCAAACATAACATTATTTAACAGAAACATACATTTGTGTGCCACGTGGAGCAGTGGTTAGCATGTCTGCCTTGCATACAAAGGGTCGTGGGTTCAATCCCTGCTCCGACCGAACATTTTTTTTGTTTTTTTTTTTTTTAATTTACACATTTATATTTATACTATATTAAATTTTTTTAAATGAAACTTCGAAATGTGTGTTATTAAAGATTTATAGTCAGTAACAGTGCTTGATATAAACGAAATTGACTGATTTTTTGATAAAATATTATTTTTTATTGCAAAAATAACAATTTTTTAATAAAAAACTGTTTTTGTACAAAACTTTAAAATTTGGAAGGAATTCAAAAACTAACAAAAGAACGTGGAGTCGAGTATAAACATACATACATAATTTTATAATATAAACATAAATTTATTTAGGAGTGAACAGTTTTTTACTTGCATTTAACACCATCTCTCTAAAATTCCTTTTATTTTTCTTTAATAATTCATTTTAAAGAAAATAAACTTTTTAAATTGTTTTAGCTGTAAAACTCGAACTTAATGCCCGCTTTTATATTTGATGGTGTCCGTCAACTCCTCGTGGACTACTTTTTAATAAAGAGGAACTAAAGTTTGTATTTTTACATTTTACTGTGTAATTTTTCACTATTTCCTCCTTATTTCATTTTACTGTCCCAACTCTAAAAAGAGTATAGTGCCCTTTCGTTATTTTTATGAAGACCCCTGATTTATTTTAACGAAAAATTGTGCCCATAATGCCAAAATGATAAACAAAACACATGTTCACACATGCATAAAATGCTGCTCTCAAGGCGAAAACATTGCAGTTTGTTTTTCAAATGTCTATTCTCTTGGTTCCGAATGTCTATTCTCTTTATTCAAATTAAATAATATTTAGATTAAGCATATCAAAATTTTTAGCCTTATCATAAAACAGTTTTCCGAAACAACATACAAGCGGTTTCACAGAAATTGTTCTTTTTTCATTCTCTCGCTTTGTTATGTTGATATCTTTCGTCAACCCTCCCGGTTTCCATCTCTATTTCTTTCTCTATACTCTCTTTTTGTCGCTCTCTGAATAAAATATCACAACATATATATGTTTACTCGAAATTTGTTAATTTATATATGTTTACATTCACACATATTATTTTTATGAAACATTCATGCCCCAAACATAATATATTCTAACATATTAACATAGATGTCCCAAACATTTAGTGTTAGTTTAGGAACATTACATGTTCGCACTTAAATATATTGTGGTTTAAAATCGTGCCCGAAACACATTTTGTTTATATCGGAACATATGAAAAACATATTTTTCTAACAGTGCACAAACAATGTTGACTAATTCAGTAGGGGTGGTTTAGTGTATGATATAGTATGCCCGGCCCGACTTTCTACTTTACTTACTTGTTAATTATGATAATCATTATATATATATTTTTAAATTATGATACAATAATTTTTACAGAATCCTGGTTAAAAATTATATTTTATTACTGAAATACTTTGTCCGAAGTAGAATATTATTTAGAGGAAAAGTGGCGGAGTTTTGATTGCGCAAAAAATGTGCTCTTACATTCCTTCGAATTCATTTCCTACCGCATATGGCATAAACTAGAAGAGTAGCTTATCCAAGGGAGGAAAAGTATGTTTGTAAAATTGATTTAAGCAAAACCCTTTAGACTGCAATATGGTCAGATGATCGTTTCGGAACAGCCACAATCCTCATACGCATCCTCCACCTGCTGGGAAACTATCAGCCAATTATCAGAATAAATTCGGTGAATTCACTAAACCCACTATAAATTACCATCGAACCTCAACTTTACCTTCATCAATTAATATAAACATTGCTCTTGTCCTTTGCCAGTCAAATCATGGCTTTGATTACAGTTGGCTAGATTTGTTTATGGGAGTACTTCCTCTTTCTTCAATTGTTTTTTTTCTTCTTCAATAATTTCATTCAACCTTATTCCTGAAGTCGCCCTCGCTTTTTATCGTCTGTCGCGTTTAAGTCGTTTTGTCATTCATTTGGTATACCTGTAGAGTGGCGACGGCGACGATTACTTTTGGTACCAATTACAATACTCGGTAATAAAAGTCCGAAGTCACTAGAAAACAATCACCTGATGTGCAAAACATGAATTTTAATTTTGTTGGTTTAAAATATTTTTATTTCTGACGCAATTCTATGTCGGAAAATCAAGAAAAAATATTTAATTTGAAGCGGAAAAACTGTGGATATATATTAAAGGACAGTAAAAGCTTCCAAAACTATGAAAGTGGCAACGACGCTGAGATCAATGGCACAAGGACCATAGTGAAAGAAAACAATCAGCTGATGTGCAAAACTGAATTTCAATTATATGCGTTTAAAATCCAATTTCGACTTGGAAAATCAAAATAAATGATAAATTTGACTCGGGAAATGATTTACATTATCTAAGTTTAGTGCTAAATAAAATACATCGGCCTTGAATGTTTCTATTAAAATGGAATTGAAAATCAACACGTTTACTTTAATTATGCAATTTTCTTTTCTATTATGTGAATGTGGTGACAATAACTACTGTATTTAAAAATCTTTGTCAATTTAATTTTAATAAATAGCACATTTTTATATCAATATATTTGTGATCGTGGTCAGCTCAGGACTCCTTGATATAGAGTGGAAGCTGGAATAAATACTTGAACAATATAGATTTTGTTAATATAAGTTAAAGCTTTTCTACCAGTTGTTACAATTTGTCTCTAAAGGCCAAAGGCATTGAGCTACAAACCATTTGCTCCAACCGGTTTTAAATCATTGGAGTCAGTCTAGTCCATCTAATGGCTGTTCCTTTTATAATTCTTTGTAGTTTTTGAAGATTAGCCACTTTACTTCTCACCAATTTCCATTTTTTACATTTATTTTTCAATCAATAAAGTCTACAAAACTTCTTAAAAATTTAATCACTAAACTCGTCGCTGGTAAATTTGATTTCAGCTTAAAACTATGTATTAACCCTCTAATGCCCAAACCCGCCTTTAGATGGGCTTCACGAAAAACTTCGAGCAGTGGCGATTTTACAAGGAAAATGTCGTGAGGCCAAAGATTTCATTTCCTCAATATACGAATTCAAATTTGGCTTGAAATAGAAAACGCATTTCTTTAATATACTGGTCTGTTCTGGCAAAACTCATTCGCAAAAATTTTGCGAGTTGGCTTTTTTGGCGTGTTCCTGCCATCCGGATACGCATCATTTTGTCGAATTGAAATCGCTCGTGTTTGAACTTGCGAATTCAATATATTATGGCTTTTTTCATGCCATTACGACAAAATAAGTCCAAAATCAAAAGTGATAGACAATATGCTTAAGAGTTGATTCGTATACTGAAAAAATTATCGTCATATTTTAAGTAATGAAATTCGTTGTCAACATATTTTGGCGTTTTTAACAATGAAATTTTTTGAATCAACATAAAATTTGTTGATATGACTAAAATACGTTACAATTTTCAACAATTTATGTTAATTGACTAAATTTTTACCCCCCAAACAAGAATTTGTTAACTTTTTCAAACTTAACAATGAACTCAACAATAGATATTATAGAAACAGTGAAAGTCATTGTTTATACGAGTATGATACATTATTCGTTTTTTATCCAACAATTCGGCTCAACAAAAACATTTATTACTGTTTAAAGGAATCTCATTGATATCACTTTCCAATAAAACAAAATGTTTATATCAAATACGAAGATTAACTACAGAAATAACATTAGAGGCCGGCATTGATTTTCGCAACATTAACCTGTAAAATATTTAACAACAGATATTGTTCTTTCAACAATACTAATTGTTGAAACAAATATACGACAACGTCCAACCTTTGTATGTGCGTTGCATACATACTAATAGTGTTTGAACTAAAAAGAAAAGCAAAGTACACACAAAGAAAATTTAATTAAAATTTAGCTAACGAAAAATTTTCATTGATAGAACGAAACATTTTCATTAATACAATGAAAATTTTTTTTAATAGTATAAAACGTAACGCTGGTTAACAGAAAATTCGTTATAATAACGAAATCTTTTTTTTTAATGATTTCTAGAGTTTCTAGTCAGGCTTTCAAGGTCATGAGTTTATGCAAGCCTGACTAAAAACTCTAGAAATCATTAAAAAAACGAAGATACAATAAGGTCGATATTTTTTGAAAGAAATACGAAATCTTTCGTTGTACTAACGAATTTGTTTCATTGACTGACTTTTAACGACACATTTCATTAATATAACGACACTTTTTCTATTAGTTTAGGGGAGAGCAAGAAACACACACAAAAATCCCGTTATCATCGTGTGTATAATTGTATGCAAACTGGTTTATTTTCAATTCTTAACCCTTATACTACGTTGGGGTCATTTAATGACCCATATCGTATTTTTCAACACCGCATATCTTACTGTTCGAATATAATTAAAAATATTATATGCTTGGAAGAATTTTCTCCCGAAGAAGATTGTGCTAAAAAAAATATATTTATATATTTTCCACTGTTCCGATTTTCTTTGACGAACCAAGAAAAAAATTGTGCCCATAATGCCAAAATGATAAACGACACACATGTCCACACATACCTAAAATGCTGCTCTCAAGCCAAAAACACATGCTGTTTTTTTTTCAAGCGTCTATTCTCTTTACTCCGAATTTTCATTTTGAAAATTCTGGCGAAAAGTCTTTTGTTACCGGGTTTAATTTACGGATCTGAACTCTTCGCGAATTGTGACTCCGTGAGCAAAAATAAACTTAAAAAACGTGGCATTCAATAGTATAGTTCGTTATGTGTATGGGTTACGCAGGACCGATCATGTTTCGCATGTTACAAACTCCCTCTTTGACTTTAGTTTTAATACCCTGCTTAATGTCAAGTCGTTAGTATTTCTACATAAATTGATTTACAAACAGAAACCCAGCTATCTCTGATATAAATAGGAATATAATACCCTTTATAAGTCTTGTATCCGAATGGCAGTTCTTTATTGGCACAATACGTCTCTGGAACACTCTACCACCCGATATACAATGCATCAGCAACGCATCATCTTTTAAGAAGAGTATTCAAAATTTATTTCAAAATTAGAATATTTATCATTAAAAATTTGCTTGTATATATAATATAGTATCACAATTTCAATTTCAATCATCAATAATACAATGCAATTGAATATTAAAAGTAATTTCTATATATATTTTTTTCTATTATTAGTAATACAATTTTTATTTATTCTAATTTTAATTTATTTTCTTTTATCTTTAAATTTAATTAATGTACTTATTATTAATCGGAGATGTTTTAACATTTATAATCCTGCACTGTAATTATAAGATCGCGTGGCCAAACGAAATGAACCCATATAACCGTTTTCCGAAACAAGATACAAACAATTTCAGAAGTTGATCTCTTTTGATTCTCTCGCTGTGTTATGTTGATATCTTTCGTCAACCCTTCCAGTTTCCATCTCTATTTCTTTCTCTATACTCTCTCTCTCTTTCTGTCGCTCTCTGAATAAAATATCACAACATATATTACTCGAAATTTTTAAATTTATATATGGTAACATTCACACATATTATATTTATGAGCCATTCATGTCCCAAACATAATATATTCTAACATATTAACATATGTGCCCCAAACCACTTAATGCTAGTTTGGGAACATTACATTTTTGCACTTACATATATTGTGTTTAAACAATTCTGCCCGAAACACATTTTGTTTACATCTGAACATATGAAAAAATATTTTTCTAACAGTGTAGAATATAAATGAAATCAAAGCTATTAAATCCACTTCAGAAATCTTACAAATGACCAGAATATGGACCACCATCCGGCAGCGCATTTGTAGGAATTTTTGACAAAGTAAAGATCTTAAAAATTGTTAATATTATTTTGTTCACAGGTTTCAATTGACTTCTCCTTGAAATACCTGTTTTTGTAAAACTTTGCACGAAAAATATGGGACCATTTTTCGTGGGATAAAAAATCTTAATTTATTGAAATTTGAAACACTGAATCAAACGGTTTCTGCCACATTGCACAAGCTTGGCGGTCTCACTGAAGGTATGATAGTTTCATAGTCGTTTTATTTTTACTAAACTTTTTTTTTTTGTATCTGCACCACCTACTTCTTCAATCATTGGCTGTGTTAATGGATCCAAACAGAGGAAAACATTTTCTGTAGCTGATTCACGGGAATCCTTTGCCATAATAGGAAAATACAAAGGGAAGTCGATGCTAAAATCAATTTAATAAAAAAAAAATAATAATTGTTGTAAAAATTAATTTTTACAACAATTTTTTATGAAAAATCAAAAATCATATTAAAGTTATGAACGATTTGCTAAATAACTAATTTTATAACAAATAATAGTTTGTAAGTATTACTATTATTGTAACTATTATTATTTTTTTTAAACCCACCACCATAGAATGGTGACAGGGGTACAATAAGTTTGTCATTTCGTTTGTAACACATCGAAATATCGATTTCCGACTATATAAAGTATATATACTCTTGATCAGGGAGAAATTCTAAGACGATATAACGATGTCCGTCTGTCTGTCTGTTGTAATCACGCTACAGTCTTCAATAATGCAGCAATCGTGCTGAAATTTTGCACAAACTCGTCTTTTGTCTGCAGGCAGGTCAAGTTGGAAGATGGAAGATCGGTCCAGGTTTTGATATAGTCCCCATATAAACCCACCTCCCGATTTGGGGTCTTGGGCTTATAGAAATCGTAGTTTTTATCCAATTTGCCTGAAATTTGAAATCTAAAGGTATTTTATGACCATAAAGAGGTGTGCCAAAAATGGTGAGTATCGGTCAATGTTTTGGTATAGCCCCCATATAGACCGATCTCCCGATTTTACTTCTTGGGCTTATAGAAACCGCAGTTTTTATTCAATTTACCTGAAATTGGAAATCTAGAGGTATTGTAGGACCACAAATACGTGTGCCAAAAATTGTGAGTATCGGTCCATATTTTGGTATAGCCCCCATATAGACCGATCTCCCGATTTTACTTCTTGGGCTTATAGAAACCGCACTTTTTATTCAATTTACCTGAAATTGGAAATCTAGAGGTATTGTAGGACCACAAATGCGTGTGCCAAAAATTGTGAGTATCGGTCCATGTTTTGGTATGGTCCCCATATAAAACGACCTCCCGACCTTGGGCTTATAGAAACCGTAGTTTTTATCCAATTTGTTTGAAATTGGAAATCTAGAGGTATTTTAGGACCCTAAAGAGATGTGCCGAAAATGGTGAGTATCGGTCCATATTTTAGTATAGCCCCCATATAGACCGATTTCTCGATTTTACTTCTTGGGCTTCTAGAATCCGAAGTTTTTATCCTATTTGCCTGAAATTGGAAATCTAGAGGTATTTTCGGGTCATAAAGAGGTGTGCCGAAAACGGTGAGTATCGGTCCATATTTTAGTATAGCCCCCATAAGAACGATCTCCCGATTTAACTCCTTGGGTTTCTAGAAACCGTAGTTTTTATCTGATTTGCCTGAAATTGTAAATATTCTGCTATTTTATGGCTCACAAAAACGTGTATCGGATTAAGTTTTTATCGGTCCATTTGGTAATGCCTCCATATAGACCGACTTCACTTCATGAGGGTGTAGAAGGCGCAGTGATCATAAAAATTACTTGAAACTCAATGTAAAATTTCCAGATTTTACTTCTACAGATTTAAGATTTCAAATCAAGACGTTATTTTATAATTTTCTTGCACACTTACAAGAGATGTTAATGATTCCTCTAAAAGTCAAACAAAAATGGTTCTTATAAATCCAGAATCTGATATAGTCCTCATAGGTGAAATCTTTAAATTTATCTTCGGGAAGTGTCCTCAAGTCCTCAAGCCCTCCAGAAATTTCAAAGGAAACCCTAATATTTGGTTCATGGTGGTGGGTATTTAAGATTCGGCCCGGCCGAACTTGGTGCTGTATATACTTGTTTTTTTCTAAAATTACAAAAATGTATTGTTTATGTTTCCTTTTTTACCTGTATATTATTCTATCGAATACATATGCATATTTTTCACCATTAAATACATACTTGCAATAACATTCCCATAAGTTTTAATATTATGGAGGGTATAAAAATCAACAACGCGAATTGTTGAAACGAAATATTTGTTGTTAGTTTAGAAACTGGAAGTCAACAACCACGCTTGCTAAAAATATAGTTGTTGATTCTACTCACTAAAGTAATAATGAAGCAACCCGAAAACAACTCTACGTGCAAAATAAACCCATCACAAAGATAATTGAGAATAATAAGATTAAGCCTTGTGCTCTTATAAAGAGAAAACAAATATCAAGGTGTAGAGGGCTATGAGAAAAAAATTGTTTTATATAAATTTAAACAGCAATATTCACATAAAGCCATAATAAATATTCCCTTTAACATATACATACGTTTTATTTTAATTTTCTATAATCGATTTGGTATTGCTTTTGTGGGTTTTAATTCAGAAATTTATGAAAAGCACAAATGTTGTGATATTTTCCGACGCAAACGGCAGTACACTTGAGAGACACGTCGACGCAAACTTCATGATATTTTGTTGGCAGAGTCCTCCGGTGCTTCCGTTTTGCTATGACAAGACTGCGTCTTCTTCTAATTTGTCAATGCCCATCACCTGGTGTGCGTTGTCATACTGTGAACATAAATTGCATTTGAAATCTTGCGAATATGCGAACGCACAAATCTAATAGGCTCGATTTCAAATCGTTTCAATTACGAGACAATATGTGAAAACCAGAACATACCTGTTTATCCTACTTGCATAAAATTAAAAATCTATAGGAATTTTAGGCCCATATAGGGATGCCAGATTTTGAAGAGGCAAAAAAGCACATTCAGTTTATAAAAACGAAAAAAAGAGCACACTTTTTAAAATAAAATAAAAACATTTAATTCCATAAAAATTCATTTAAACATAAAAAAAGGTTCGTAACATATACATAAAATAAACCACTTTCAACTCAAGCTAATTTTCTTACAATACTTTTAGGTTTTTTTTCGGGAACGGGATCCCGGGAATTTGCTATTTTTTCGCTCCCGCTTTCCCGGGAATGAAGTGCGGGAATTCCCGGGAAATTTTCTTTACAATATTTTATATATAATAGAGGGTTTTATATGGAACATGACAGTTGAAATCTAGTTAAAGTGGATTTTGGAAGTGTAATGTGAATGAGGTATTACATGATAAGGAAATCGAAATAAGTTTCTTTCATTTCCAAAAAGTTTTTTTAATGTTACAAAAAATCCCACTATATTAATAGTGTTCTTCCGAAAACTTGGAAAATTGAAAAACAATGTAAGCACGGCTTAAAGAGAATATTGTGTGGGACTTTTGGTTTTTGTTTTTAATTTAATATGGTGAACCGTTTTCAAGTTATTCCAATATATGGTGGGGAAGTGTCTTAATTTTGAACATAACGGTATATCTCGAAAATCAATATGTACGATCGAATTCTATAATATTTTTATATTTTGTATAACTTTGCAATTTCAGATGCCTATAAAGGAAATCCACACAACAAAAACAAGCCAAATCGATGAAATTGGACAAAAATGCAATGGATATAGCAACTTATGCCATATCCCAGCAAAAAAAGCGTTGCCAAAAAAGTAATGAAAATGTTCTTTTTGGATCAGGAAGTGGTGCAAAATTGACGCAGAAGCGATAAATTTAACATGGGCTTGTCATAGGACGGAAGTCCTCCATTTCAACTGCCGGTGCTCTGAATTTGCATCACTTTTTTAGATGTAATCAATGTTTTGGATGTAAAACCGTTCGCACAACACATGTCAGAGTTTCACCCTGAAATTTGGCCGCATCGCAATGTGGACATCTCACTGTCATTTCACCAATAATAGCATATACACTATAATCATTTTCACTATTGCAAACGAAAGCAGCATATTCCACATTTTGCAAAGCACGACGTGAAGTTCGTGTCGTTCGGCTCGATGTTGGATTTAATGGAGTTGAATATGCAGATGTATGACGACGTGCGTTTCGTAATAGTTGAATTTGGTTCTGTTGTGAACGTTCCTCAACACTTTGTATTCTCCTTCGATTAAACCTATAAATAGAATTACGCGTACGTCGACCTTGTAACGAAATCGCCATATCTTCCACTTCCGGCCTTGCTCAGGGAAATTTGGGGAGGATCTTTTATGGCCGATTACATAACTTTAAAATAGATGGATAGCAGAAAAGGAAGAATAATATCGGACGGAGAGATGAATAATAGCGGAGACTATATAAATTTTCGAGAATACATCCGACAAGCCTGGCCTTTCGTCAATAAAACCGTCTTAACAGTTCATTATTTTTAAAATGAAGTTATTATTAACATAAAAAAATGAATGAAATGGAATAATTAAATACTAATATTGATAAAATAAAATCTTCTTTCAGTGTAGGTTGGAGAACAAATTTGACAGGGAAAGTAAATGTAAGTGTAAGTAGGTATGACTAATTCTATTAATGTACATCAAGTGAGCGTCTATAAATGTGTGAATTGTAGGAAAGGGATTTACCTTATTTGACCTCAGATTGAAGCGATCGCTGCATCCTGGTTTTCAATATTCGGTATAACTTAATCTAGAATGGGAAATGTAAATATTTCTCTAAATGAAAATTAAGGAATAATATAGTAATAATAAATTCATTGATGATTGCATTTCCGTAAGAGATCCATAAAGGTACATCCGGGTAGTTAGAGGAGCTAATTTGCAGCAATTTCTAGCGTTTTCATCAATTGTGCGAAATAAGTGTTCGAAGTCCTTGAACTCCTTTTGGGCTGGTAATTTGTAGTAATTCTTAACGTTTTTGTCAATTCGGGGAAATAATTTTTTGAAGCTTTTGAACTCCTTGTGGCTGGTTATTAAACCCAATTAGAACCAAAATCTGCTAATGCCCTTCTAAATCTATGTGAAAAGGCGTCGTTAATTCAAATTTTCCTCTGCCAGCATTCAATTCTTAGCACGAAACTTCACGTAAAATACAACGTTCTATCTTTGCTTATATATCGCACTATTTCGCGCTATTTGTTTTATTTCTTGTATCTCAGTTAAAAAAAATCCTTCGTTGAATTTTCTTAAAAATTTTTCTTCCTCTTTTTTTTATTTTTAAAATTTTGCTTTATCGACTGACAGTTTTTCAAAATCTTTTTTCTCTCTTCCAATTTTTTATTGCAATCAAAATTCTTGCTATGCTTCCATGTTTCTACAAAAAAAACCTCAACAAGTGTAAATTACTAACAGGTAATTTCCACAACCTATACTTGATCTTCGCGTTGGTGGCATTTTTCTTGATCAATGACAATTGAAATCATTTTATAGATATTAAATATTTGCCAATATTTGCGAAACTCCAAAAAATAACATTTGTATGTTGTCAATGAAACACATGTACAAAAATGTATGTGTGTTTGTATATTCGGTTGAATTAAAAGACATCCTAATTGTATGCTGCACAAAACGTATTCAGCCACCTGTAATTTTGTTTATTCGTATCCAACCAATGCTGTATAACAAAACAAAAATTGTTTCCGTTCATAAAATTTATATGAAAACGGGTAATGTTTAGAAAAATCACCATATCTCGGCAAAACGAAAATACTTTAAAATTTGTGTTGTTTACTAACAATCCTCACTGCGTCTTCTACAAAGCGTATTTAGCCATTTTTTATTTTATGTAGCGGTTCTCGAGTTATGGAGTGACAATCAAAATGTACACTTCTTTTTATATATATAGATTGAATGAAAAGAACTTCCTGTGTAGTTAAAATAAAGAACATCATTGGGAGTACATCTTCTGGAAGTGCTTTTAAAGTTGTGCCTTTGGAAGAACTTCCAAATTTTTTTTGCTGGCATATCTTTCATATGGATAGAAAATTTATGAAAAAGTACCTCAATGCGAAATCTACCATAATCCAGAATTCTACCAACCTACAAAACAGTAAAGAATTTACCATTTTTTTTTTTGTAGAATTCTACCAACTGTGGCAACCGGTTCAGGGCCCGGTTCTAAGCATTATGATATTTATTTTATTTTTTCCCCAAAAAAGTAATGAAAATGTGTTTTTTTTGGATCCGGAAGTGGTGCAAAATTGACGCAGAAGCGATGAATTTAACATGGGCTTGTCGTAGGACGGAAGTCCTCCATTTCAACAGCCGTTGCACTGATTTTGTATCACTTCATTAGGTGTGGCAATATTGCTCAGGGTTGGCCCCTGAGTCGATATAGCCATGTCCGTCCGTTTGTCTGTGAACACATTTTTGTGATCAAAGTCTATGTCACAATTTTAGTCCAATCGACTTCAAATTTGACACAAATATGTGTTTTGGGTCAGAATAAAACTTCATTGATTTTGGAAGAAATTGGTTCAGATTTAGATATAGTTCCCATATATGTATATCTTTGGCCCGTATGGACTTATATGACCAAAGAGGCCACAATTTTACTCCGATTTACATAAAATTTTGTACAGAGAGTAGAATTAAAATTCTTTCTTGGAGTGCTAAATTTGGTTGGAAGCGGTTCAGATTGAGATATATCTGTTCCTCCAATTTGAGCAAATATGGCCCAAATACCCACATTTTCCTTGTAAAATCGCCACTGCAAAAACAAAGGCTTGTATAAATAAATATGATTTCCCTATACTCTAATATCTATCGACGGTTATATATGGAAACATAAAGCTTTAAATATAGCACCCAAGAAATTTGAAGAATTTGAGATGGTATCAAACATTTAGATCTACAAAATGGTGAAAGGTATAATATAATCGGCTCCGCCCGACTTTAGACTTTCCTTACTTGTTTCTTACTAACATTGGTTTCGTTCCTCGATTTAATTTTTAACTGTAGAAGTGTAAAAAATTTGTCCAAAGCGTTTCAAATTTAAATAAATGTATATTGACATTTAGAGCTTATACAGTTAACAAGTACATACGTATATTTGCGAGGAATAGAACTAGAAATGTTAACGATTGTTAATGAAAATCTTTGCTTATTATTGTTCATGAGGAAGTATACTTTTACGTGCTGTAAAGTTTGTCTGCTCAAACTTGCCCATACTAAAATAAATGAAATTTTTCTAGAAATAGTGAAGATAAAAATAGTGAATTATTCTCATTTTGTCTGAAAACCAAAAATATAAAAATGCTATCTTTTCTTTCTGGAAAAGTAAAATACCACATAAAACCGACTAAGAATTAAGCAAGTTAATTAAAACATAAATAAGTATATCAAACGGAAGTGTGTTAGACACAAGATAACCAAAATAAGGGTCCTATGGCCAAAATTGGGAAAATCGGGCGATACATATATATGGGAGTTATATTTAAATCTGAACCGATTTCGATGTTTTTTTTGCAGGTATAGTTAGTACTATGGAATATTACATTCTGTTAAATTTGAGTAAGATCGTTTAATAACTAAGAATTTTATAGTTAAATTTGGGAAAATCGGGCGATACATAAATAAATCTGAACCGAATTTAATGAAATTTTGCACACTTTAAGGGTACAACAAAAAATTACTTTGTGTTAAATTTGAAGACAATAGAGTGGTAAATAAGCGCAGTATAATCTCATTAAGTGAAATCGGGCGATACATATGTATGGGGGCTATATTTTTGACTTTGATCCAATTTTTCCCCCAAATTCAACAGTGTTTGTCCTTTTACCAAGAAAACACGTTGTACCAAATTTTATCAAAATCGGTTAATAATTGCGACCGGAATCCTGCGAACAACAAACACAGACGGACGGAATTAGAATTAGATACCGAAGAAAGTGATTTTGATGGTTAATATTTGTTTAATCTTAATTAATAAAATGAAAGGCACTTTCTTAATAAGGAAAATAAGCAAGTATAAATTAAACTCCATCTATGATTATATTCTATAGTAGTCCAATTTCCACCCCTCTATAGTAATGCACCTGGAATAAGGGGGATTGACTCCCTTTTTGTTGGCAACATTTGATTTTGATAAGTAATATTGATATACCATGTTTGGAGATACTTGATTGATTGTAAATAATTTTTGCCGCAAATTTTCAATTTCCGCCCATAGTGGGCTGTTGAAATGGTGGACATACGTCCTATGACAAGTTCATATTACAGACATCGCTTCTCCGCCAATTTTGCACCACTCCCAGACCTAAAAAGAAAATGTTCACTAATTTTTTGGCAACGATTTATAGGAGCTTTAGTTATTAAACTAAACATAAATTTAGGAATTTACATCATAAGTTCCACCACAGCTTTATTTCATAAAGATCAGACTTCAAGCATTCACTTATAATAGCAGGTTGGCTGATAAGTCCCCGGTCTGACACATAGATGGCGTCGCTAGTATTAAATGCATATTATTTTTTATATAGTACCAATCTTCAAATGATTCGTGTCAAAATTTGACGTCTGTAAGTCAATTAGTTTGTGAGATAGATCGTCTTTTGTGAAACAACTATTGTTATTGTGAAAAAAAGGAAAAAAGGAATTTCGTGTTTTGATAAAATTCTGTTTTCTGAAGGAAAAAAATACGGTGGAAGCAAAAACTTGGCTTGATAATGAGTTTCCTGACTCTGTCCCAGGGAAATCAACAATAATTGATTGGTATGCAAAATTCAAGCGTGGTGAAATGAGTACGGAGGACGGTGTACGCAGTGGACGCCCGAAAGAGGTGGTTACCGACGAAAACATCAAAAAAATGCACAAAATGATTTTGAATGACCGTAAAATGAAGTTGATCGAGATAGCAGAGGCCTTAAAGATATCAAAGAAACTTGTTGGTCATATCATTCATCAATATTTGGATATGCGGAAGCTCTGTGCACAATGGGTGCCGCGCGAGCTCACATTTGACCAAAAACAACAACGTGTGGATGATTCTGAGCGGTGTTTGCTGCTGTTAGCTCGTAATACACCCGAATTTTTCCGTCGATATGTGACAATGGATGAAACATGGCTCCATCACTACACTCCTGAGTCCAATCGACAGTCGGCTGAGTGGACAGCGACCGGTGAACCGTCTCCAAAGCGTGGAAAGACTCAAAAGTCCGCTGGCAAAGTAATGGCCTCTGTTTTTTGGGTTGCGCATGGAGAATTTTTATCGATTATCTTGAGAAGGGAAAAACCATCAACACACTGTTAGAAAAATATGTTTTTCATATGTTCCGATATAAACAAAATGTGTTTCGGGCACAATTTTTAAACACAATATATTTAAGTGCAAACATGTAATGTTCCTTAACTAACTCTAAATGTTTGGGACACATATGTTGTATGTTATGTTTGGGACATGAATGTTTCATAAAAATAATATGTGTGAATGTAAACATATATATATTTACAAATTTCGAGTAAACGTATATATGTTGTGATATTTTATTCAGAGAGCGACAGAGAGAGAGAGAGTATAGAGAAAGAAATAGAGATGGAAACCGGGAGGGTTGACTAAAGATATCAACATAACACAGCGAGAGACTCAAAAGAGAGCAACTTCTGTGAAACCGCTTGTATGTTGTTTCGGAAAACTGTTTTATGATAAGGCAAAAAAATTGATATGCTTAAGTCTAAATATTATTTTATTTGAATATTAGTAGTAGAGTAGAGTAGAGTAAAGAGAATAAGCATTCGGAACCAAGAGAATAGACATTTGGAAAAAAACAGCACGTGTTTTCGCCTTGAGAGCAGCATTTTATGTATGTGTGGACATGTGTTTTGTTTATCATTTTGGCATTATGGCCAAAATTTTTTTCTTGGTTCCAAGAACTAAAAAATTTCGTGGAAATGAAAATTATGTGAGGGAATGAGCACAATCTTCTTTGAGGAAAATTCTTCCAACCATATACTATTTTTGGGCTCAAAATGCTTCCAAACATACAATATGTTTACATAACACAAACATATTAATGTTTCGGCAGTATCCAATAAAATATATGCTTCCTGTAAAATATGTTTGGGACATATGTTAGAGAAGCGATTTTTTTTGAGGGTGCAGTGACTATTATATGGCGTTATTGGTGCGGCCCCATATGAAGAAGAAAAAAGTGTTGTTCCACCAAGACAACGCACCGTGCCACAAGTCATTGAGAACGATGCCAAAAATTCATGAATTGGGCTTCGAATTGCTTCCCCACCCACCGTATTATCTAGATCTGGCCCCCAGCGACTTTTTCTTGCTCTCAGACCTCAAAAGGATGCTTGCAGGGAAAAAATTTGGCTGCAATGAAGAGGTGATCGCCGAAACTGAGGCCTATTTTGAGGCAAAACCGAAGGAGTACTACCAAAATTGTATCAAAAAATTGGAAGGTCGTTATAGTCGTTGTATCGCTCTTGAAGGGAACTATGTTGAATAATAAAAACGAATTTTGACAAAAAATGTGTTTTTCTTTGTTAGACCGGGGACTTATCAGCCAACCTGTTAAGGAAACTAACTTACAATTTAGAAGACAATGTTAAGAAATAAAACTATGTATTGCCATCGGCAACTGATACCACAACCCAAGTAATGTGCATGCATGTGCAAAATTATATTTTAGCTATATGTCAAAATAAAATTAAGATAGTTTGATTAACTAATACGATATAGTGTTGCCCTTGTTTATTAGAACTTGCTGTAATCGGTGAGGCATAGGACATATCAAGTTTATCAGAGTTGCCATATCGATTTTTTTCCATTCTGCTGTAATTGCGCACTGTTAGAAAAATATGTTTTTCATATATTCCGATATAAACAAAATGTGTTTCGGACACATTTATTAAACACAATATATTTAAGTGCAAAAATGTAATGTTCCTAAACTAGCATTAAATGTTTGGGACACATATGTTAATAAGTCAGAATATATTATGTTTAGGACAAGAATGTTTCATAATAATAATATGTGCGAATGTAAACATATATAAATTTACAAATTTCGAGTAAACATATATATGTTGTGATATTTGTGAGAGTGTAGGAAAATAACCTGGGAGGATTGACTAAAATATCAACATAACACAATTTCGGAAAACTGCTTTACGTGTTCATTTGTTTTGGCTATGCGCTTGGCATGTTAATAAGGCTTCGCCAAAAATTGGACATGCTTAACCCTCTGTATCATAGTGTAGACTGTAGGCAACATACCGTTCGAATGCCACAAAATTGATAGAAATAACTTCTTTAGCTCAATCACGCACTGTATGCCGTGGTTTACATACTGAGCTAATAAAAATAGAACAATTAGGTGGCACTACTTGCTGGAAATTGACATTTCTTTATTGACTATTGGTATTTACGAAAAAGTGCCGGTTTGCTGTGACTTCAAAAAATAATAAAAAATTGTTGTGCTTGTGTTTTGTGTGTAATCTTGACAAATTGGAGAGGTAAGTGTTTGTGCTTTATTGTAGAATGTTCTTTTTGAACAATTTTTACGTTTTTTTTTTTTGTTTTTGGTGGCAAATAATGTTTGGCAACACACCCAATTTGTGCGAGTTTCTCTTCATATAATAAAAATAAACGAAAATTAAAAAATACGTGTATTTTATTTTTTGTTATCATCTCCAATACAAAAAATCATACAAATCGGAGTTCATGAGTGATAGAGGGTTAAGTCTAAATATTATTTAATTTTAACATTAAATTGCGTATTCGGAGTAAAGAGAATAGACATTCGGAACCAGGAGAATGGACATAAAAAAACAGCATGTGATTTTGCCTTGAGAGCAGCAATTTAAGTATATGGACATGTGTTTTGTTTATAATGCCAAAATGGCATTATGGGCACAATTTTTCTTGTTGGTTCGTCAAAAGAAATCAGAACGTACGACGAAGTCAAAATATTTAGCAAGAAAGGGAATTTAAAAAAAAAAAAAACAGTGGAAAATATATAAAAATTACAAAAGGATCTTCAGAAAAAAATAAGTTTAGTTCCTCTTTATTAATAAGTAGTCCAAGATGAGTTAACATACACTTTTAAAAATAAAAGCGGGCATTAAGTTCGAGTTTTGCCGCTAAAATTATTTTTCAACAATTGAAAAAGTTTACTTGCTTTAAAATGAATTATTAAAGAAAAGAGAACGTGAAACCATGGCCATTTTCCTATTCAACCGTCGAACGGAACGGACGTGTTTTTTCAATAGCGGATAAACTCATAGTAATAGGTACCTACTACGAATTTCAAGTGTGGTGGGATATTAAGCCACCATGCAGCGAAATTCCAAGTCATCCACTGGGTTGCTAACTTCAGGGCCCAGTGGACGGGTATCGACTGGAGTTATAAATCTGGGCAATGACCAAGAGTTAGGCCCAATTAGTCGACCTGTAGACGGGTCGACAGGTGGCGACACACTGACAAGTCGAACTTTTTCTAAGGTAACGACATCAAAAGGAGGTAATCCCTCACGAAAGAGATTCAAGGAACGCAGAAATGCTTTGTTTATCCTAAAGAAGTTAGGATCAGTCGACCCAAGCACGTTGTCGGCTAAACAAAGCGATTCCTTAAAATGGGCTCAAGGAATTCTTGAGACTGGAAAAAGGGAACGATCGCCGGATGAGCTGCCATCCTCCAAAAGGGATCAAAGATCGTTTGCCTCAGTTGCTAAAGATAGCCTTGTGATGGCTATCATTAATAAAGGAGCATTGGACGGTATGGTTCCAAAGCAAAAATGGGGGGAAATTGAGAATGCTCTATCTGTCGTCTACTCACAGGTACTGGAAAAGTTTCCCGGCCCAGATCCTCGACACCAAGAGGCTGGTTGGTATCAAGGACGATTTAAGCTAGTCGCATTTGAGGACCAGAGGTCTATAGAATGTTTTAAAGCTGCTCTGATACTAATTGGTGAAGTTTGGGAAGGAGCTGCTCTAGAGTTAGTCGAGAAGAAAGACATACCGGCTAGACCTAGAGCACATGCCTGGATACCTGCAAACCCTTCTGACCCTGAATCTATTTTAAATAGACTGAAACGATGCAATCCAGATCTTCCAACAGCTGATTGGAAGGTTGGCCGTTTGGATGAAGTGGATGGACCAAGACGGCATGCAGTGTTTATATTGAACACTCAGTCTTTGCCACATCTGGCAAAGTCCCAGGGCCGTGTATGTTATGGCTTTCATTATATCCAAATGAAGGTGTATAAAAACGATCAGCTAAAGGATTCAGAAATGGACAAGCCTCTGTCTGAATCAGAAGTAAGCGGATCCTCTTGCGAAGTCGAGGGAGATACCAAAGTTGAAGACATGGATAGATACCGTATGCGTGAGGAGGCTTCTATTGCCTCAGAACTCACCAAAGTCGAACCTATGGTTATTGCGAGAGTCACCGATATCTCTGAAGAGGACATTCTTGATGACTCGATCGAAGCGGCTGATGTGACGGTTGTTGAAAATCTCGATGGTCCTACGGATCCTCCAGATAAATCTTCATCATTGTAAGGCTGCATGTGCTGCCTTAAAAGTTCTCCTGATGAAAGGGGACATAGATATAGTTCTTATTCAAGAACCATATGTTTACAAAAACAAAATATGTGAATTAAGTACTCCGGGGTTCAAACTATTGCAGTATACTGGTAATGATGTAAATCGAGCCTGTATAATTGCTAAAAACGAGCTCAATTTGTTTCTGCTTCCCTCAATGTGCAATACAGACACTGTCGTTGCAAGTTTAGAAATAGCCAAATGCAAATATTGGGTATCTTCGGTCTACATGGGACATGACAGGGAGATGCCTCCATATGCCGTTAAGACCTTAGTGGAGGAGTCACTGAAAACAAAGGCGAAACTCATTATGGGATGCGATGCGAATGCACATCATAGTATATGGGGAAGTAGTGATACTAATGCAAGGGGAGAGTCGCTAATAGAGTTTATTTTGCGTACTAATCTGGTAGTTTGCAACAAGGGAGATGTCCCAACCTTTGTCACTAAAAACAGGCAAGAGGTTTTGGACATCACCTTGGCCTCGCAAGAACTAAATGAAATGATATCTGAGTGGCAGGTTTTAAGTGAACACAGCTTCTCAGATCATCGCTACATCAGTTTCAAATTTGATGTTCATATCACAAAGATCATATTTCCGCCAAATGTTAGGAAAGCTGACTGGAATAGGTATAGGGAATCGTTCAATATGATGATACCGGAAATAACAGAGACAAATATGAGAAATGTGCAAGATATCGAACACGCAGTGGAGCGGATTACTAAGGCCTTCAACATCTCACTGAAAGCTGCATGCCCTAGAGGAAAGCCAAGGGGGAAACATCGACCACCATGGTGGTCTACGGAATTAAGTAATATGAGGAAATCCTGCAGGAAGCTCTTTAACAAGGCAAAGTCCACCAGAGCCCCTGAGGACTGGGACGCTTACAAGAAGAATCTGAGAGGATACAAGCGAGAACTGAGAAAGGCTCAGCATAACTCTTGGAATGCTTACTGCAGCAGTATTGAGAATACGTCCGAGGCTTCCAGACTACGGAAGGTTCTAGCATCCACCAACTCCGCTCCAGGTTTCATTAAAACATCGGAGGGCAATTGGACAACGTCCAGTAAGGAGACGCTGGAGGTACTATTGGACACACATTTTCCTGGAAATCAGACGGTTGAACCATGTACTGGCGGTGCCACAGTTGCTCAGCGGTCGTTTCCTGTCGAGGAAATTGTATCGGAAACTAGAATAAGATGGGCGCTAAATAGCTTTGGACCATTCAAATCCCCTGGACCTGATGGAATTACTCCGGCGGAGTTACAAGCTGTAACTGACAAAATTATCCCCTGGTTGTCGGTGATATATAAAGGATGTATCAACTTATCATATATCCCAGGAAAGTGGAGGGAAACAAAAGTCGTTTTCATACCTAAAGCGGGAAAAGCCTCTCACTCGAGGGCGAAGGATTTCCGACCAATCAGCTTATCCTCATTCCTACTTAAGACTCTGGAGAGGATGAT
This sequence comes from Haematobia irritans, assembly GCF_050003625.1. Lineage (NCBI taxonomy): Eukaryota > Metazoa > Arthropoda > Insecta > Diptera > Muscidae > Haematobia > Haematobia irritans. The sequence goes on along the minus strand of NC_134398.1, from coordinate 107,737,098 downwards.
AGATATTTATCTTAGAACTAGCATCGATTCAAGTTTGTTCTCGAAACGACAGCATGCATACTCGAAGGGCAGGTCTACTGAGACCGCACTACATGAACTAGTCAGCTTTATTGAAAGCTCACTATCTGTCAAAGAATACACAATCGTGGCGTTTCTAGACATCGAAGGGGCGTTCAATAATGTCCATCCGAGCTCGATATTAAATGGACTGACAACTCTGAATGTTGATCCATGTATACTCAGGCTGTTAGACGAACTGCTAATGAAGAGACGTATTTCAGCCACACTAGGACAAGCAAACATACAAAGGTATGTGAACAGAGGCACTCCCCAAGGAGGAGTCCTATCACCTCTTCTTTGGAATGTTGCTATAAATAGCCTTCTGGTTACTCTAGAAAAAGAAAGGATAAAAGTGGTGGCATACGCAGATGATGTGGCTCTGGCAGTCAGGGGAAAATTCCCATCCACAATCAGAGATATTATTCAGAGGGCCCTCCGGATGACTGAGAAATGGGCGAAAGACAATGGTCTTGGGGTAAATCCTGCAAAGACAGAATTAGTCATGTACTGCAACGATCGCAAAACTCCCACGGTTAGGCCTATTTCCTTAGGGGGTATTGAAATTCCCTTTGGTGAATGTGCAAAATACCTTGGCGTTATTTTGGACAGGAAGCTGAACTTTAAGCTTAATATTGAAGAAAGGGCGAGAAAGGCAACTGTAGCTTTGTACTCGTGCAAAAAGGCAATAGGAAAAAAGTGGGGACTGAAACCAAAAATTGTGCATTGGCTATACACGGCAGTGGTTAGACCTATAATGCTATATGGTGTTGTAGTCTGGTGGCCGGCACTTCAGAAACCGACTTGTTTAGATAAAGTTCAGCGTATGGCGTGTTTGTGTATTTCAGGCGCATTCAGCAAGACAGGAACAAATTCCCTTAATGTCGTGCTGCATCTATTGCCTTTAGACATTTTGGCCAAACAGTCAGCTGCAACAACGGCTGTGCGGTTGCGCGAACTATCGCTGTGGTCGGAAAAAGGTTACGGTCACAGTTCTGTCCTCAAAACAATGCCAGATGTGCCTAACGTAGTGGATTACACTTTGGCGAGTCCACTTTTCGACAAAAAGTTTGAGACTCTAATCCCCAACAGTGAGGCGTGGTGCACACAGACCCCGGGGAATAAAGAATATATAGATTTCTACACTGATGGCTCCAAATTGGATGGACAAGTGGGGTTCGGAGTATATTCAAATGATCTGGAACTTCGAATAGCGAAAAGATTACCTAATCACTGTAGTGTTTTTCAGGCTGAAATATTAGCAATAAGAGAGGTGGCGAATTGGCTGAGAAGTAATGTTCCAAAAAATGTGGGCATTAATATATACTCAGACAGTCAACCTGCAATAAAATCCTTGGACTCTGTGTTCCTCAACTCGAAAACGGCCATCGACTGCCGCAAATCTCTCAATGAGATGGCTGAGCAGTACAATATTCACCTAATATGGGTGCCTGGCCATAGGAACATACCGGGGAACTGCGAAGCGGATGAGTTGGCAAGGCTAGGGACTACCTTACATATTCCAGGGGAACTAGAATTTGTTGGTATGCCCCTAGCTACCTGCAAGCTCATGCTGCGTGAGAAGGCTGTTATGATGGCAAATGTTCGATGGGAGAATTGTAAGGGTTGTAACGACACCAAGCAAATATGGCCCCATTTCAACTTAAACCGCACACTAGATATGCTAATGTTCTCGAGACGTCAGATATCACTCCTGATATCTGCTATAACGGGTCGCTGCCTGATAGGCGATTTTGCAAAAACTATTGGCGCGAAGTATAATGACTATTGTATGAGCTGTCATGATGCAGAGGAAAAAGAATCAATTAAACACCTCTTGTGTGAGTGTCCTGCATTTTGTGTAAAGCGCAAGCAACTTTTAGGAGCATATAGCTTCAGATTACTGGCGGATCTGGAAAACGTTAACTTAAGCAGTCTGCTACTGTTTTTGGAACAATCTGGTTGGTTCAACAAAGAAAAATAATCAAGAAGGTTCAGCGGTTAAAACTAGAAGTGCCCATATGTAATAGGTACTTTTAGTTAATGTGGTATCACAATGGACTGAATAGTCTAAGTGAGCCTGAATCTTAATCGGGCTGCCACTTTAACCTAACCTATGGCCATTTTAGAGCGATAATGCCGGCCTAAAAGGTAAAAATAAAAATGAAGTACAAAATTATTCGTTAATAAAAATTCATATTTATTTGTATTTCAAAATAAGAGAAATTTTAAATGCATTTAAAATGGTGTTAAATGCTAGTAAAAAGTAGTTCATGCCTAAATAAATTTATGTGTATAGTGTAAAATTATGTATGTTTATACTCGGCTTCACGTTCTTCTTTTGGTAGAGTTTTTGAATTTCTTCGTTACAAAGTTGTTATTTTTGCAATTAAAAAAGCTCAGTACATTTCGTTTATATCAAGCACTGTTCTTTTCTAATTGTAAATCTTTAATAACACACATTTCGAAGTTTCATTGTAACAAAAAAAAAATAAAAAATTTTAGAGTTCGGTCGGAGCAGGAATTGAACCCAGGACCCTTTGCACGCAAGGCGGACATGCTAACTGCTCCACGTGGCCAACAAATATATGTTTCTGTTGAAACATATATTTGTTGGCCAGTGGCTCGTGGGCGCTGGCTTACAAATTGCGTGGTTCCCGGTTCGATTCTCCATCCAGGCGAAAGGTAAAATTTAAAAAAAATATATAAAATTGAATAATTTCTTCAGCATTATTTATATTACAGAAAAAGGTGCCAAGAACTAAAAAATTTGGTGGAAGTGAAAATTATGTGAGGGAATGAGCACAATCTTCTTGGGGAGAAAATTCTTCCAAGCATATAATATTTTTGGGCTCAAAATGCTTCCAAACATATTATATGTTCACATAAAACAAACATAATAATGTTTCGGCAATATCCAATAATATATGTGCTTCCTGCAAAATATGTTTGGAACATATGATAGGAAAGCAATTTTTTTGAGGGTGCAGACTTCAGTCCTTTGGTGTTGTATATTGCTTGGATTTCGCAAATACCTTAGCGGATAATATACCCCAGAGATCTTCTATAGCATTTAAATCGGGACTTAGCGCTGGCCAGTCCAGTAAAGGTATATCACGAGACTTATAAAGGTTTTTGTGAGGCGTACAACATGGATGGGAGCATTATCTTGTTGGAAAGTCCAAACTTCACCATATAACTCATCTGCAAAATCTATTAAATTGTTCTCCCATAAATCGACATATATCTCTGCGTTCAATTTAGTGGGTACAAAACATATTTTAGATTTTCCTCGTGCTCCAAAAGCTGCCCACACCATAAGAGATCCACCTCCGTGGGTGCGTTTATATGTTAGTAAGTTTGACGAGGGTATCGAGAATCTCGCCAATATTTGTGATGGCCATCAGGAGCATGCACATTGAATTTCTTTTTGTCCCAAAACTTGTATTTTTCAGCAAAAGAAATACGAGCATTTTTATTGTGTTGTGTTAACCGCAGTTTAGGAATATTATTTTCGTATTCTAGTCCTATATCGTGCCCACTGCGTTTAGCACAACAATAGTTTGTGGGATTTAAAAAAAAAGCTAATCGTATTGCGGTGTCAATTTGTCACCGATGCAATTTCTCCATTTTTTTTGCCAGCTAGGTCCATCCTGATAATTTTTCCTCGTTCTTCCTCTGAAAGTTCACTTCCTCGAGGCATTTTTCATTAAAGGTGAGTATTAAGTTCGAGTTTAGCCGCTAAAATCGCTAAAGTGAAAACTAAATCAGTAAGAAAAATGCATGAAATTATACATATTTGTTGCAAATTTTATTATAACTTGATAGGGAAAAGCCCAAAGCAAATGCTCACAATGTTTGTATTCCTTAAAATGGATTATTAAAGAAAAGTAATCGTGAAAAAATGACGTTTTTAGCGGCTAAACTCGAACTTAATACCCACCTTAAAGATAAAAAATTGCAATACATTTCTTCTGAATACATAAAAAGAACATAAATGTAACTCACCCACAATCTATATTTATTATTCACAACGAAACTGTAATGAGCCTGTGCACTCTTCAGCGAAATAAATGTAAACGATATACAATGCACATATAAATATTTGCTATTGAACTTCTAACTTTCATTACAAATTTCATATAACGGTACATCGACTTGGTGTCTAGCGACAAAATCGCTAATGATAATCAAGCATAGAGGGTGATAAACATCGTAAAAAAGAATGTAATAACTAAAAACTCAAATTAAACTAAATGGACCGGATCATCAGGAAATAACAAAAAAACAAACCCCATATTCCTGTGATATTTAAGCAAAATATCAATCAATAGGTTATTGTTGATACTCTGGATGTTGTGAGAATCCGTCACCTCATTACCCACCCTACCTTTGGTCCTACCAGCGTATAATGTCTATACCCACCACCATAAAATGGTGACCCACCACCATAAAATGGTAAGTTTGTCATTCCGTTTGTAACGCATCGAAATATCGATTTCCGACTATATAAAGTATATATATTCTTGATCAGGGAGAAATTCTAAGACGATATAAGCATGTCCGTCTGTCTGTCTGTCTGTCTGTTGTAATCACGCTACAGCCTTCAATAATGGCGCTATCGTCCCGAAATTTGGCACAGATTAGTTTTTTGTTTGCAGGCAGGTCAAGTTCGAAGATGGGCTATATCGGTCCAAGTTTTGATATAGTCCCCATATAAACCGATCTCCCGATTTGGGGTCTTGGGCCTATAAAAACCGTAGTTTTTATCAGATTTGCTTGAAATTAGAAATCTAGAGGTATTTTGGGACCATAAAGAGGTGTGTCGAAAATGGTCCGTATCGGTCCATGTTTTAGTATAGCCCCCATATAGACAGATCTCCCGATTTTGCTTCTTAGGCGTCTAGAAATAGTATTTTCTATCCGATTTGTCTGAAATTGAAAATCTAGAAGTATTTTAGGACCATAAGGAGGTGTGTCGAAAATCGTTCGTATCGGTCCATGTTTTGATATAGCCCCCATATAGACCGATCTCCCGATTTTACTTCTTGGGCGTCTAGAAACTATACTTACCATCCGATTTGCCTGAAATTGGAAATCTATAGGTATTGTGGGACTATAAAGAGGTGTGTCGAAAATGGTCCATATCGGTCCATGTTTTGGTATAGCCCCCATATATACCGATCTACCGATTTTGCTTCTTACGCGTCTAGAAACAATATTTTCTATCCGATTTGTATGAAATTGAAAATCTAGAGGTATTTTGGGACCATAAAGAGGTGTGTCGACAATGGTCCGCATCGGTCCATGTTTTGATATAGCCCCCATATAAACCAACCTCCCGATTTGGAGTCTTGGGCCTATAATAACCATAGTTTTTATCCAATTTGCCTGAAATTGGAAATATAGAGGTAATTGAGGACCATAAAAAGGTGTGCCAAAAATGGTGCTCATCGGTCCATGTTTTGGTATAGCCCCCATATAGACCGATATCCCGATTTTGCTTTTAGGGCTTCTAGAAACTATATTTACCATCCGATTTGCCTGAAATTGGAAATCTAGAGGTATTTGAGGACCATAAAAAGGTGTGCCGAAAATGGTGCTCATCGGTCCATGTTTTGATATAGACCCCATAGAGACTGATTTCCCGATTTTATTTTTTTTTTATTTATTTATTTATTTATTTATTGAGTTTGGTTCCTGCACAACAAGACTCGAGGTCCTATAATTTACAGTACAGGCATTAGATTGTATACGAACATATTTATATCAAGACAAAATTAATAACATTAGTTGAGCTAGAACAGAAAGGACAAGTTATGATTTAAATGAGATAAAGGAATGACACATGAAATAAAAAGTAATGTTTTTTTTTTTTTTTTTGATACGAAACAAACAAGCTTATATAAAAGACTGAAATTGAATTGTAACTTAACAAAGATTATGTGTGTAAGTATTATAATTAGTTATGATGACTACAATGAAAATAATTGAAAAATAGTGTAATTTACTTGTAGCTGAAGATATCAATATTAACGAAAATAAATAAAAAGTTTGCTTTTGAATTGTGCTCTGCTTGTAATTGTTTTTATATTTAGTGGTAACATGTTCCAGAGACGAATCGCATGGATGAAGAATTGCCACTCTGATACAACATGTCTGTGGCGTAATTGGATCAAATTACCAGTTCTACTCGATGCACTAAAGCGTAATCTAATTAAATAGATGATTAGGCTCCCTTTCCGTAATAATCCTATGTAGAAATAATAAAACACGAATTTTCAGGTAGTTATCAAAATTGACCCCCAATATCTTTGTCGAGAACGGAGTCAGATGGGCATACCTGTTAAGGCCAAACACGTACCTTACCAAGGCCGTATTCAGGGGGGGGGGGGTGAGGGGGATCAAAACCCCCCGAAATGAATGAATATTTTTATATAAATAAATATATATTTTTAGCTGCATAGAAAAATCTTATCGAAGATGTTGAAGGAAAGCTGAAGGTTTTATTTCGAAAACGCTTACCTATAAAACTTGCACAAATCCTAGAATACTAGTTGAAAACCCCGTCAAACGACGGTCGAAAAAAACAAATTGTTTTTGTTCTCGCACCACAAATTTCAATTTTGGAAAATGTATTTCTGCTTTTTATGTGTGTTTGTTGTTCTTTTTGTGAACATGACTCGCTTTGTTTGGCCATAGCAACAACAACGAAACAGCCAAACACACATGTGTAAATGAAAGGCGCAAAACCTGCGAAAAGAACCTGCCTAATTCAGCGATGGAAGCACTTGGAGAGTGCAATAAAGAGATATTTCCAAACGTGCATATTCTTTAAAAAATTTGGTCACTTTGACAGTAACTCAGGGATGGAAAATACAATTTTTAAGAAAGTAAAAAAATTTATTTTTTGAGCGGAAAGGTACTTTTTACTAAATTTCAACAAAATTTTCACTGGAAGATTATTGTCAAGAGACTGAATTTTAAAGAAAATAAAATTTTGAAAAAATTTTCTATAGAAATAAAATTTTGCAAAAATTTTCTATAGCCGGCTATCATACAAAAACCTTTTTTTTCGGAAGGTTCAAGTGTGGTTTATTGTTGGGTTTAATGATCTGCCTGAATTTATTCTTATAATTGGTTGATAGTTTTGCTGCAAGTAGGGGATGCTGATGAGGGATGTGGTAATTCCGAAACGTTCGTCCATCTAATCATCTTACAGTCTATAGGGCTTTGCCCAAATAAATTTGACAAACATTCTTTTCCTCTGTTGGTTAAGCTACACTTGTAGTTTAGTCAATGTATGGTTTTAAGCTGCAATAAAAAAACAACAACAATGCTTAAAGAACAAAACCAACAATAACAAAACAAAACGAAGGGAAATAAAGTTTTGCAAAAAAATTCTATAGAAAAAAAATTTTGCAAAATTTTTTCTATAGAAATAAAGTTTTGCAAAAATTTTCTATAGAAATAACATTTTTACAAAATTTTCAATTGAAATAAAATTTTGACAAAATTATCTATAAAAATAAAATTTTGCAAAAATTCTATATAGAAATAAAATGTAGACAACATTTTCTACCGAAATAAAAAATTGATAATATAGAATCGCATTCTTTTTTCGACTAAAACATTCTTGAAGTTTAAAAAATCCTGTTTTTGACTATATCTTTTACAAAATCGAGATTTTCTTCCCACATGAACATGTCTGTTTTGCCATATTTGTAAAAGACTATTAGCAAATAAGGTTGATAAAGACTTTCTCAAAATATTAAAATATTTTGTCAAAGCTATTGTACCATAAATCTGATATCGACTCAAAAATGTCTACACAAAAGGTACTAAATCATTCGCGGGGGTACTACGGTACTGACCGGGGTGAAAAAGTATTGAAAAAAGTAATTTAGTACTGCATTTTCCATCCCTGCAGTTACTACGAACGTTCAAATGAAGAGATTAAAGACGTATCTTAGAAATTCGACTGGCGAGAGTAGACTCAATGGATTGGCATTAATGTTGGTTCATTGCCGAATAAATGTGCCGACTGAAGAAGTCATTGATTTATTTGCTGCCCAAAAAGCCCGTCGGCTCAATTTAATATTATAAAAATATTGTATACATACCTTTGCATAAATAAAATTTTCTACACATGAGATTATATGAATATTTTTTTTTAAAGTTGAACCCCCCCCGAATTAAAATCCTGGCTACGGCCTTGTACCTTACAATTGCATTAAAGGAGACATTCAATTTCCGTATGCTCCTGGCATCACAGCTAGAGAAGATTTCACACCCATATGTCAATACCGGGATTAAGTATGTCTTCGCCAAGAGTAGTTTGATTCTCAGTGGTAGATATCTCTGTGTCTTCCAAAGAGATCTGAGAGTGGTAAATGTCCTACCACAAATCATGGTTATATGGTCAGACCACGTTAAAGAATCATTAAACATAGCACCAAGATTCTTATACCTTCTGACAATCTCAATAGGTTCGTCATTTATATGAATATAGGGAGTCAGTGACAGGCGATTGACACGCTTCTGTATTACCAGACACTTGGACTTCGACGCATTGAGAGACAGGCCATTCCTCTGCGCCCATGAGTTCACTCTTCGCAAATCCTCATTAAATCTCTCTACACATCTATCAAACTCCTCTAGGCCACTGCTCAGGTAGATCTGAAGATCATCCGCATACATGCGAGATTTGGAATGGATTAAGACACCCGGTAAGTCATTCGCATAGATTGAAAATAGTAAAGGTCCTAAGATAGAACCTTGTGGAACACCTTGTAAAACCGGCAGTGCCATAGATCTATTCCGTCCAACCTGTACATACTGCGATCTGTCACTGAGATATGATGCTATTAAGCGTGAGGAAAACACCGAGAAGTGCATAAATCCTGACAGTTTTTGTCGCAGGACGTGATGATTGACCGAGTCGAAAGCTTTCGAATGATCAAGCAGGGCAAGTAGTGCGATATCACCACTGTCTATACACTCTCTGATGTCCTCAGCCACATCCGTTAATGCCGAAATACAACTATTATGAGCCCTAAAACCAGATTGTCGATCTGATAGAAGATTGTTGCGGTTGACGTGTGATGTGATTTGTCTATGCAATATGTGCTCGAATACTTTCGATAAATATGGCAGAATAGCAATTGGTCTATAATCAGAGTTCTTCTTCGGAATCGGTATTATCCTGGCGATTTTCCAGCGATCAGGAAAGACACTTCTAGTAATAAATTGATTAAATACGTATGTCAAGTAAGGCATCAGTTCCGGAAGAAGAATCTTAATAAATCTAGGGTCTATATTGTCCGCACCAACTGCATCGGACTTCACAGATAGGAGGCTGTCGAGGACATCAAAACTATTTACACATTCAAAATTGAAAGATGATTCCATTGAAGCATTCGGTGTATCATAAAATGATAGATCCACGGAAGAAATTGGGGGAGTGGAAAACGTTTCGTTAAGGGAATCAAGATCGATAGATGGATCAACCGTTCCACCACATTTGCCAATACCAATATCCCTGAGAGTCTTCCATGTCCTACCTGAACCCAGAGCATTCCCAAACTTCCTCTCGAAATGTCTGCGTTTCTCTCGAGAGATCTCTCTGTTCGCTGCCCTTCGAGCAACACGAAACTCGTCGTGGGCCTCAGTAGACCTTAGGATTTTCCATTGGGCGTACCTCACATCCCTTTGTCTGATCAACTCCCTGATACGAGAGGTGAACCAGCTATTACCCTTCCTCCTTACCGTCTTGGTAACCATCGGTACGGTTATATCAAAAAGCGATTTTATATTATCCTCTAGAAAAGCCAACTGATCATCAGGGGAATCAATGTAGTATATAGATGACCAATCTATAAGACAAAATTGCCCCCTCAGAGCCGAATAGTCAATATTCCTAAAATCCCTGTAAGAATAAGTGTCAGTTTCATATGGAACACGTATCCTATAGGTCAAAAAGATCAGATCATGCTTCGAGAAGCAAGGTACTGACAATTGATCATAATGGACAACATTGTCCTCAGTAGAAACTACGAAGAGATCAAGTAAGGTGTTAGCAAATTGCGTGAAATGTGTTGGAGTGTCAGTATTTACCAGGTACAGACCAAGAGATCTCATATCCCCTACTAGTTGTCGGTTCATCAGAAGATTGCTGTTAAAGTCACCCGCAATCACAATCTCATCGTTTTGTGCCTAAAAAATCTCCACTTGACGCAAGAAAGGGTCCATATCGATATTACTTCTGGGTCGGTACACACTCCCAATCAGAACAGGCCGATCAAGAGAGCGAATCTCCAAGAAAATGTATTCTATTGATTCACTGCCGTTGGAAGTGAACTTGAGCCTGCAGTTTATTCCCTTCCTCGTGTAGATAGCCACTCCCCCTGCAAATCCCTTACGATCCACCCTAAAGATCTCATAACCCTTCACCGACACCATAACATCGGTAATAGAATCATCAAACCATGTCTCGGATATGCATACTATATCAACTGGGGATCCTTCGAATATATGTCTGAACTCATCCATTTTCCTATATAAGCTCTGCGCGTTAATATGACATATGTGGAGACCACTATGTTGACTGGATAATATCTTAATCATATTTGCAGTTCCATCTCTGGACCATGATTGAGTGTTATTGGATACACTCGACATCAATTAGAAATGCAGAAGATATACAAGATTCAGAGCACAGTTCAGTAAAGCCAATAGTTATTAAGAGAGTAAATAAATTAATTATGGGTAAATTACACTTTACAGTAAAATTTGTGATATTAATTTTAGATTTAATGCTTAGGATATAATTACGATTTGTGAAAGATATAAGTGTAGATTTGTATTTAGTGTGAATTATTTCCAGGAAAAAGTTTAGTAAGATCATCTTCACTAAGGATGCATATAGGTTCATCAGAGGTATTAGTCTTTACATACACCAGTCCGCGCATTGAGAAGGCAGCACTCAGACGTTTCTCTTTCTTCAATCCAATGGCGTCTAGCAGTAAATTGTAATTTGATTGTGTTAGATTTTCATTTACATAAAATCTTGAATCCGAATTAATGCCAACATCTTTTAGAGAAAAATAAAAGGTTTTGTTGTTTTTGCGAAAGCTGGCCAGAGATTTCAAAAAGAAGTTTCGATCATACGGTGACATCATTTTGACCATAATGACAGCATGTGGGCAATTATTTTTGCGTTTGTTATTTTGATTTCTCAATCTATAAATTTTCTTAATGGTTGGGGTGGGTATTTGTATTGTTTTGCATATATTATCAAATATTTGTTCCAAATTTTCACCATCATAATAAGGTATGTTGTTAATTCTAATGTCAGAGGCAACTACTGAATTTTCCTGTCTTTTCAGTTGCATCTTTAGCAGTTTGTTTTCCATTTTTAGTTCTTTTAGCTCATTCTTTACTGACTCATTGGCTGCCTCTAGGTTAGGTTAGGTTAGGTTATGTGGTAGCCCGATGTATCAGACTCACTTAGACTATTCAGTCCATTGTGATACCACAGTGGTGAACTTCTCTCTTATCACTAAGTGCTGCCCGATTCCATGTTAAGCTCAATGACAAGGGACCTCCTTTTTATAGCCGAGTCCGAACGGCGTTCCACATTCCAGTGAAACCACTTAGAGAAGCTTTGAAACCCTCAGAAATGTCACCTGCATTACTGAGGTGGGATAATCCACCGCTGAAAAACTTTTTGGTGTTCGGTCGTAGCAGGAATCGAACCCACGACCTTGTGTATGCAAGGCGGGCATGCTAACCATTGCACCACGGTGGCTGCCTCTAACTTATTCACTTTGTCATTTAATGCTTCAAGACCAAATTTAAGCGGTTCGATTCTCTTGTCGAGTTCGACTGTTAAACGACGTTCGCTTTCACTGCACATTTCATTCATCATTTCCTTTAGAAAGTCTTTTAAATACTCTTTTTGCTGTTCAAATTTACGATCTATTATTTGTATTAATTTGAATGGTGATTCACAGGATGCCAGACGTGGGGTTTTCGAAATTCTCTCAATATGAGACACGTTGCAACTATCTCGATCACGTTTTGGTGCAGAAGGAGCGAGCAACATATTGGATTCTGCGTTTGGGCTGATCATGTTTGTGAGATGTACAGCTAGGATTTGTTTGTATTTGGATTTGAAATGACGTTTACGTGTTTTTTTTTTTGATATTATTAGTGTTTAGTTTAACAGATTAGATGAATGTTTCGTTTGTTGTATTTCGGATTGATTTACGGGTGGCATAAAATCGGACATTAACAAATATTTGTATTCAATGTATTCAAATTTCAGCAACGCCTTTATCTTAAATAAACAGCTGCACTACTGGCGCCATCTACCGTATATTATTGTCAGGCAGACTTTCTATACTTTGAGAGAGAGTGCGATAGTAGCTTGTTATACTCTATGGTTGCTTGATAGTTTATGGACGTCAATTGTTTTATTTGTTTATGTTTAGATTTTCTTCGTGGGTAAAATGTTATTACCGGTTAACATAAAATACATATATTTTGTTTTGATTTTCCAATGAAAATTTGTGAGAAAGTGAAAATTTGTAAAGTTTTTACTGTGAAATTATTCAATTTACACTCTGTTCACACACGTCTCTCCACTTCTTCTGGTTAACAGACTCCAAAAGTTTGCGTTAATCGGCCGGTCTGGATAAATTGCGACTTGGGCTTCTAGAAACTATATTTTCTGTCCGATTTTCCTGAAATTGAAAATCTGGAGTTCTTTTGGGACCATAAAAAGGTGTGCCGAAAATGGTGCCTATCGGTCCATTTTTTGATATAGCCCCCATATAGACCGATCTCCCATTTTGCTTCTTGGGCTTCTAGAAACTATATTTAGCATCCGCTTTGCCTGAAATTCTTGAGCTACAATAAACTGTATTTATTACATGATTTGCCTGAAATTCGAAATCTAGAGGTATTTTTAGACCACAAATAAGAGTGCCGAAATTGAGGTATATCGGACCATTTTTTGGTATAACCCCCATATAGACTGAGCTCTCGATTTCTACTTCTATATTTTCTGGCCGATTTGTTTGAAATTGAATATCTGGAGGTATTTTAAGATCACAAATATGTGAGTAGCAAATGGTGCCTATCGGTCCATGTTTTGGTATAGCCCCCATATACACCGATCTCCCGGCTTTATTTCTTGGGCTCCTAGAATCCGTAGTTTTTGCTGGAAATTAGTAATCTATAATAAAATTTTAGACAAACGAAATTTCTTTTTCTTATAAAGTGTTTTCGTTTATTCAACGATTGTCTCTAAAATTTGTGTCAAAAGAAAACTTTGCTTGTCTAAAATTACGTTTCTCAAAAAAGAAAACACTTCTTTCAGGGTATGGCAGGCGCACTGATCATGAAAATTGCTTCAAACTGAAAGTAAAAGTTCCAGATTTTATTCATCGTATTTAAATAAATGCGGAAAAATCTACAGAATTAAGCTTTTAAATCAAGGCGTAATTTCAACATATACACGATATGTTTATATTTTCTCTAAAACTCAAACAAAATTGGTTCTCATAAATCCAGAATCTTATCTGGTCTTCATAGGTAGAATCTTTAAAGTTTGTCTTCGGGAGCTGGCTCGTTTGGGAGAAGATTTGTCATCAAACCCCCTACAATTCTATATATTATCAAGTAACCCACTACGACGAAGAGTTTTCATAGTAAACTATTATACTTGATTCATGGTGGTGGGTATTTAAAATTCGGCCCGGCCGAATTTACTGCTGTATATACTTGTTTTGTTTATATAACCCCAAAAATAAAGCTAAATACCTGACACTTTAACCCATCCTTATCCTGCAATCCTTTTGAAAAGAAACACTCATAAAGATTTCTACTTCATAGAAATTTTCATTATTATTAAATCAATATAACTATAAGGAAGACATATTTTCAACATATGTAGAATCATAAAAACACATATTTATCTATTAGGGATAGAGTCACACAGGATGTTATAAAATATCTCTATCGTGATATTTTAATTTCTTTGAGATTTCTTTGATTTTTCTAGATTTGTAATGTAATTTCAAATGATTAAATAGCTGAATACAAAAACAAAATCGACCATTTCAATATCATATTTCAATGGCTCTTCATACTGAAGTGGTTCTCATATATAATGCTTAGTACTATCGAGATAGCAGAGGCCTTAAAGATATCAAAGAAACTTGTTGGTCATATCATTCATCAATATTTGGATATGCGGAAGCTCTGTGCACAATGGGTGCCGCGCGAGCTCACATTTGACCAAAAACAACAACGTGTGGATGATTCTGAGCGGTGTTTGCGGCTGTTAGCTCGTAATACACCCGAATTTTTCCGTCGATATGTGACAATGGATGAAACATGGCTCCATCACTACACTCATGAGTCCAATCGACAGTCGGCTGAGTGGACAGCGACCGGTGAACCGTCTCCAAAGCGTGGAAAGACTCAAAAGTCCGCTGGCAAAGTAATGGCCTCTGTTTTTTGGGTTGCGCATGGATAATTTTTATCGATTATCTTGAGAAGGGAAAAACCATCAACACACTGTTAGAAAAATATGTTTTTCATATGTTCCGATATAAACAAAATGTGTTTCGGGCACAATTTTTATTATTTATTTATTTATTTATTTATTACAATTCTAAAAACTATAATAAACATTAAAGCACTAGCTACAAAGGCTATCGTCTTACTTGCTATATGTTATACTAGTAACCAATGAGTATTAAAAATTATATTTTGTTATGTAAGTTTAAAATCAGCAAAAAATTATATATCTTTACAATATTTTCAGTTGTTGGTGATTTTAATAAGTCAAATGCATCTGAAGTATTTAGATAGGACATGCGGGTATTGTGCAGGGCAGGGCAGGTCGAAAGGAGATGTAGTATAGATATGGAGTGGCTGTTACAAAAAGAGCATTGAGGTGGTGGCTCCTTTTTGAAAAGGTGTTCGTGTGTGAGTTTACAATGTAGAAGTCGTAGTCGTACGAAGCATTTGTTATGAAGCACAGTAGTCGATGTGGGCAGGACTAGTGAGATTCTGGTTGGATTCAAAGACTGGTATGGGTGCTTATATTTTTCCCAACGATTTTTGATTTTTTCGTTTACCATTTTGTTGGCCTCTTCAATTATGTATTTTTTAGAAGGAGGGATATATGTGTAGGTTGGAAACTTAGTATGGACATCTTTTGCGACATTGTCGGCGAGTTCGTTTCCAGGTATACCAACGTGGCTGGGCACCCGCCGACCTTTGCAGAACTCCAGTGACTTTAGTAGAGCTAACGCTTCAGCTTCAAATATAGATGATGATTCGGGCAATAGTCCAGTGTGGATGATACTGCCAGTTTTGTTAACAACAGCAAAGGAAGTGTTTGAAGTAGTTTTTGATCCATCCGTGTATAGTGATTCCCATCCATCTTCTTCAAAAGAGTTGATAATGTTATAGGATATTGATTTATAAACCAGTGGACATGTTATCGACTTGTTTAAACAATTTAAAGCAGTAACAAATGACAACGGGCCGACTGACCAGGGTGGATGCTTTACGATCGGAACCTTAAATGTAGGGACTTTAACTTTTTTTGATATTTTATATATGCTGTATAGTGTAGATTTGTGTTTCAAAGGGGTCTTTCTTTTCAACAGTAGTGAAATTTCTTTAGAAAGTATATTCTTTTTGCGACACATTATTTTATGTATAAGACGAGCTTTTAATTTGTATGTCTGATCTTGCATTGAATCGAATCCTCCTTCGGCGAGAAGGTTCTTTATTGGAGTTGTTTTGTAAGCGCGAAGGCTAGATCTAATGGCATTATGGAGTGTACTTTCAACAGGTTTTAATGTAGATTTAGCTGCTTTTCCGTAAATAACCAAGCCATATCTTATTTTAGATGATACAATAGCTCTCACAGCTGCCAAAAGAGAGTTAGAATGCATTTGACTTTTGAACGATGCTAAATATTTAATAACGTTAACTCTACTAGTGAGATCTTTTTTAAGATATTTACAATGTTCTTTAAAAGTATACTTAGAATCTATATATATACCAAGAGTTTTACAAACTTTTGTATTTTCAATTTTTTTATTTTCAACAGTAATGTTTATTGGTTTGCAATTCCTTTTATGACAAATGTGCAAATGTTTTGTTTTTTTCAAACGAAATATTTGCCCCTGATATCTTGGACCAATTATCTATACACCGAATACAATTTTCAAATGCGTTTGAAATATCGCTGTTATTCTGTTCCTTGGCTACTATATACAAATCATCGGCGTATAGACAATGTTCGATTTTATTATTTTCAGCCAGCATTCTACTTAGATCATCAAAGGCGATTATAAATAAGGTGACAGACAATGGTGATCCCTGTGGGATGCCATTGTGAAGAGGAACTATTTCCGACTGTGAGTCGTTAAATCTAATTGTGAACTGCCTATTTGTCAAAAAAGATTTAATAAAATTGAACATTTTTGGTCCGACCTTCCAGTCTATTAGTTTACGTAGTACAATATGTATTCCAACCCGGTCGAAAGCTTTAATGAAGTCAATTGACATAATAGATGTGTGTCTCCTTTTTGATCGGTTCTTGCAGATTATATGGTCCAAGTACAAGAGAGCATCTTCTGTACTAAAACCAACTTGAAATCCCACCTGACTATGAGAGAGGAGGTTGTGTCTACGAATGAACCACATTAAGCGTCTAGATATCATTTTCTCCAGAACTTTGCTCATGCAAGGGAGCAAGGAGATAGGTCGATAAGAGTCTAGATCTTCTTTCGGTTTTCCTGGTTTGACAATGGGGCTAACAGATGCGATCTTAAAAAATTGAGGTATCATTCCTGACTCGAGTATTTTATTAAAGTGGTCAAGTATTCTTCGAGCAAAAGATTCAGGGAGATTTCTTAGCATTGGATAAGATATCTTATCTAGACCAGGGGATTTACCATTGGAAGAGCGTAGGCTAGAAGAAAATTCTTCAAATGTGAACTCTTTTTCAAGATATTTTGATTTGGCACAACCAGTGATGGAGTCTGGCAAAACCGAGTTAATTTCGGACTTTTCGTTGTTAAAATCATAGGAAAAGCAATCATCTTTTGAGTTGTTAAATGTTTGGCAAACAGATTTGATATCTCTTGGGGATCAGTATATAGAGTGTCGTTATGTTCTATAGCGCAAGAAGCGGGGCTTGTGTAATTTCCAGTAAAAAGGCGGAGTTTTTGCCATATCTGGGCAGAAGAACAGGATGGGTTTAAAGTCGAAGTGAATTCCGAAAAAGAATTCACTTTAGCTGTCTTTTTGGCTCTGTTAAATAAACTGTTTTTCCTCTTGTAATCAATCAAATTTTCTTGAGTCATGTTTCTACAAAAGGCTCTCCATGCTTCTTGTTTCGACTCCCGAAGGATTTTCAATTCATTTGACCACCAAGGAACATTTTTGCGTCCGTGACTACGATGTCGGCTTAAACACAATATATTTAAGTGCAAACATGTAATGTTCCTTAACTAACTCTAAATGTTTGGGACACATATGTTGTATGTTAGAACATATTATGTTTGGGGCATGAATGTTTCATAAAAATAATATGTGTGAATGTAAACATATATACATTTACAAATTTCGAGTAAACATATATATGTTGTGATATTTTATTCAGAGAGCGACAGAGAGAGAGAGAGAGAGAGAGTATAGAGAAAGAAATAGAGATGGAAACCGGGAGGGTTGACTAAAGATATCAACATAACACAGCGAGAGACTCAAAAGAGAGCAACTTCTGTGAAACCGCTTGTATGTTGTTTCGGAAAACAGTTTTATGATAAGGCAAAAAATTTGATATGCTTAAGTCTAAATATTATTTTATTTGAATATTAGTAGAGTAGATTAAAGAGAATAAGCATTCGGAACCAAGAGAATAGACATTTGGAAAAAAACAGCACGTGTTTTCGCCTTGAGAGCAGCATTTTATGTATGTGTGGACATGTGTTTTGTTTATCATTTTGGCATTATGGCCAAAATTTTTTTCTTGGTTCCAAGAACTAAAAAATTTCGTGGAAATGAAAATTATGTGAGGGAATGAGCACAATCTTCTTTGAGGAAAATTCTTCCAACCATATACTATTTTTGGGCTCAAAATGCTTCCAAACATACAATATGTTTACATAACACAAACATATTAATGTTTCGGCAGTATCCAATAATATATATGCTTCCTGCAAAATATGTTTGGGACATATGTTAGAGAAGCGATTTTTTTTGAGGGTGTAATATTAAGAGTCAAATTTGCCTCTTTTAAATTGCGAAGCAAGGCGCATTAATGTTTCAATGTGTGACGAAAAATCTTCAGACACTACTAAGTCGTTGGTCCATCAACTGACGGATAGTTTTTTGGGCCGTACAAAAACCAAACGGCATCACCACACCGTTAGAAAAATATGTTTTTCATATGTTCCGATATAAACAAAATGTATTTCGGGCACAATTTTTTAAACATAATATGTTTAAGTGCCAAAATGTAATGTTCCATTAAATGTTTAGGACCATATGTTAATATGTTAGAATATATTATGTTGGGGACAAAAATGTTTCATAAAAATAATATGTGTGAATGTAAACGTATATAAGTTTACAAATTAAGAGTATGTTCTGATATTTTATTCAGGGAGCAATTTTTTCTTGGTTCGTCAAAAGAAATCGGAACCAGACGAGTAAATCAAAATATTTAGGAAGAAAGGAAATTAAACAAGTATATACAGCACTAAGTTCTGCCGGGCCGAATCTTAAATACCCACCACCATGAACCAAATATTAGGGTTTCCTTTGAAATTTCAGGAGGGCTTGAGGACTTGAGGACACTTCCCGAAGATAAAGTTAAAATCTTTTCACCTGTGAGCACAAACAAAATTTCACGAAAATTTTTCCAATTAAAATCTTAATTGAGTTTTAAACAAGTATATAAAGCAGTAAATTCGGCCGGGCCGAATTTTAAATACCCACCACCATGAATCAAGTAGTGGGTTACTTGATAATATATAGAATTGTAGGGGGTTTGATGACAAATCTTCTCCCAAACGAGCCAGCTCCCGAAGACAAACTTTAAAGATTCTACCTATGAAGACCAGATAAGATTCTGGATTTATGAGAACCAATTTTGTTTGAGTTTTAGAGAAAATATAAACATATCGTGTATATGTTGAAATTACGCCTTGATTTAAAATCTTAAATCTGTAGATTTTTCCGCATTTATTTAAATACGATGAATAAAATCTGGAACTTTTACTTTCAGTTTGAAGCAATTTTCATGATCAGTACGCCTGCCATACCCTGAAAGAAGTGTTTTCTTTTTTGAGAAACGTAATTTTAGACAAGCAAAGTTTACTTTTGACACAAATTTTAGAGACAATCGTTGAATAAACGAAAACACTTTATAAGAAAAAGAAATTTCGTTTGTCTAAAATTTTATTATAGATTACTAATTTCCAGCAAAAACTACGGATTCTAGAAGCCCAAGAAATAAAGCTGGGACATCGGTGTATATGGGGGCTATACCAAAACATGGACCGATAGGCACCATTTGCTACTCACATATTTGTGATCTTAAAATACCTCCAGATATTCAATTTCAAACAAATCGGCCAGAAAATATAGAAGTAAAAATCGAGAGCTCAGTCTATATGGGGGTTATACCAAAAAATGGACCGATATACCTCAATTTCGGCACTCTTATTTGTGGTCTAAAAATACCTCTAGATTTCGAATTTCAGGCAAATCATGTAATAAATACAGTTTATTGTAGCTCAAGAATTTCAGGGAAAGCGGATGCTAAATATAGTTTCTAGAAGCCCAAGAAGCAAAATGGGAGATCGGTCTATATGGGGGCTATATCAAAAAATGGACCGATGGGCACCATTTTCGGCACACCTTTTTATGGTCCCAAAAGAACTCCAGATTTTCAATTTCAGGAAAATCGGACAGAAAATATAGTTTCTAGAAGCCCAAGAAGCAAAATCGGGAAATCAGTCTCTATGGGGTCTATATCAAAACATGGACCGATGAGCACCATTTTCGGCACACCTTTTTATGGTCCTCAAATACCTCTAGATTTCCAATTTCAGGCAAATCGGATGGTAAATATAGTTTCTAGAAGCCCTAAAAGCAAAATCGGGATATCGGTCTATATGGGGGCTATACCAAAACATGGACCGATGAGCACCATTTTTGGCAAATCGGGAGATCGGTCTATATGGGGGCTATATCAAAACATGGACCGATACGAACGATTTTCGACACACCTCCTTATGGTCCTAAAATACCTCTAGATTTTCAATTTCAGACAAATCGGATAGAAAATACTATTTCTAGACGCCTAAGAAGCAAAATCGGGAGATCTGTCTATATGGGGGCTATACTAAAACATGGACCGATACGGACCATTTTCGACACACCTCTTTATGGTCCCAAAATACCTCTAGATTTCTAATTTCAAGCAAATCTGATAAAAACTACGGTTTTTATAGGCCCAAGACCCCAAATCGGGAGGTCGGTTTATATGGGGACTATATCAAAACTTGGACCGATATAGCCCATCTTCGAACTTGACCTGCCTGCAAACAAAAAACTAATCTGTGCCAAATTTCGGGACGTTAGCGCCATTATTGAAGGCTGTAGCGTGATTACAACAGACAGACAGACAGACAGACAGACGGACAGACGGACATGCTTATATCGTCTTAGAATTTCTCCCTGATCAAGAATATATATACTTTATATAGTCGGAAATCGATATTTCGATGCGTTACAAACGGAATGACAAACTTATTATACCCCCGTCACCATTTTATGGTGGTGGGTATAAAAATATTCAATTAAAAATTTAATTGAATCAGCAAATTTTTTAATTGAAATAAAAATCAATCACACAAATTAATAGTATCAATTAATTTTTTAATTGGATCAATTAATTTTTAATTTACTAGCAATTAATTTTTTAATTGATACTATCATTTCTGTGATTGAAGATTCTGGATTTTTAAGAACCATTTTTGTTTGGGTTTTAGAGGAATCATTAACATCTCTTGTAAGTGTGCAAGAAAATTATAAAATAACGTCTTGATTGAATGAAATCTTAAATCTGTAGAGGTAAAATCTGGAAATGTTACATTGAGTTTCAAGCAATTTTCTTGATCAGTGCGCCTTCTACACCGTCAAGAAGTGAAGTCGGTCTATATGGAGGCATTACCAAATGGGCGGATAAAAACTTAATCCGATATACTTTTTTGTGAGCCTAAAATACCAGAATATTTACAATTTCAGGTAAATCAGATAAAAAACTACGGTTTCTAGAAACCCAAGGAGTTAAATCGGGAGATCGTTTTTATGGGGGCTATACTAAAATATGGACCGATACTCACCGTTTTCGGCACACCTCTTTATGACCCGAAAATACCTATAGATTTCCAATTTCAGGCAAATAGGATAAAAACTTCGGATTCTAGAAGCCCAAGAAGTAAAATCGGGAAATCGGTATATATGGGGGCTATACCAAAATATGGACCGATACTCACCATTTTATGGTCCTAAAATACTATTATAATAACTATTAACCATGTTCCTTAATCTATATCTGTCCATAAAGCTCGAAAAATAATTGTATAATTAGGTCCTAAAATACCTCTAGATTTCCAATTTCAGACAAATTGGATAAAACCTACGGTTTCTATAAGCCCAAGACCTCAAATCGAGAGGTCGTTTTATATGGGGACCATACCAAAACATGGACCGATAATCACAATTTTTGGCTCACGTATTTGTGGTCCTACAATACCTCTAGATTTCCAATTTCAGGTAAATTGAATAAAAAGTGCGGTTTCTATAAGCCCAAGAAGTAAAATCGGGAGATCGGTCTATATGGGGGCTATACCAAAACATGGGCCGATACTCACCATTTTTGGCACACCTCTTTATGGTCATAAAATACCTCCAGATTTCAAATTTCAGGCAAATTGGATAAAAACTACGTTTTCTATAAGCCCAAGACCCCAAATCGGGAGGTCGGTTTATATGGGGACTATATCAAAACCTGGACCGATATAACCCATCTTCGAACTTGACCTGCCTGCAGACAAAAGACGAGTTTGTGCAAAATTTCGGGACGATTGCTTCATTATTGAAGACTGTAGCGTGATTACAACAGACAGACAGACGGACATCGTTATATCGTCTTAGAATTTCTCCCTGATCAAGAATATATATACTTTATATAGTCGGAAATCGATATTTCGATGTGTTACAAACGGAATGACAAACTTATTATACCCCCGTCACCATTCTATGGTGGTGGGTATAAAAAATGGTATTCGGTCGGAGCAATTCCGTAATCACTAGCATCACAGTGCAAGAATTCTTACTGAAATCTGGGTTAGCCAATACAGGAGCGGCCGTAAATAAAACCTTAATTTTTTCAAAGGGAGCGTTAACCTCTGGATTCCAACAAAACTTTTTCTTTGTCGAGATGAGCTCAGAAATTGGGATGACAACACTCGAAATATTACACTGGTTTACACTAAAAATATACACTTGATGAGAGTGGACTTTTCTTATGTATTTTGATCTGCTGAATTCGAAATGTTTAAAATTTTTTATGGAACAGTTTTTGAGATATCCCGTTATTTGTAGTTTTTTCGCTCTTTTTTCACTAAACAAATTATATCTTGAGAATGTCCGATTATTGGTACTTAAATGAAAGGTATTAAGATGACAAATGACCGTGTATAATTGGATCTGTGATAAGTTAAGTGGTTCAAAAAATATCGATGAGAAAGGTCAAATTATAAAAAATCGTATTTTACAATGAACCTATTCCGCCAGAAAAGTATAAACCATTCATGGCCGTATAGATGATACTCTAACGTAATAAGACCAACTAGAAGAAAAACGACCAAAAAATGACAAAGTTATAAGCAATTGAATGATGTAAAATCATGCAAATATGAGCCACTCACCCGCACAAAATTGCCTCTCGGCCACAGAGAAATACATTTTTGAGTGGGTGAGTGACTCATATTTGCATCGGATTTGTTCACTCAATTGCTTACAACTTTGTCATTTTTCTTCTAGTTGGTCTTATTACTTACGATACGACCATGAAGAGAAAAAAAATTATTTTCAATGGTTTGTACTTTTCCGGCGGAAAAGGGTCACTGTATGATTTTTGTTTGAAAATTTGCCCTTTTGCATCGACAGTTTTTTCTTATTACTTATATATGGGGGCTATACCAAAACATGGGCCGATACTCACCATTTTTGGCACACCTCTTTATGGTCATAAAATACCTCCAGATTTCAAATTTCAGGCAAATTGGATAAAAACTACGTTTTCTATAAGCCCAAGACCCCAAATCGGGAGGTCGGTTTATATGGGGACTATATCAAAACCTGGACCGATATAACCCATCTTCGAACTTGACCTGCCTGCAGACAAAAGACGAGTTTGTGCAAAATTTCGGGACGATTGCTTCATTATTGAAGACTGTAGCGTGATTACAACAGACAGACAGACGGACATCGTTATATCGTCTTAGAATTTCTCCCTGATCAAGAATATATATACTTTATATAGTCGGAAATCGATATTTCGATGTGTTACAAACGGAATGACAAACTTATTATACCCCCGTCACCATTCTATGGTGGTGGGTATAAAAAATGGTATTCGGTCGGAGCAATTCCGTAATCACTAGCATCACAGTGCAAGAATTCTTACTGAAATCTGGGTTAGCCAATACAGGAGCGGCCGTAAATAAAACCTTAATTTTTTCAAAGGGAGCGTTAACCTCTGGATTCCAACAAAACTTTTTCTTTGTCGAGATGAGCTCAGAAATTGGGATGACAACACTCGAAATATTACACTGGTTTACACTAAAAATATACACTTGATGAGAGTGGACTTTTCTTATGTATTTTGATCTGCTGAATTCGAAATGTTTAAAATTTTTTATGGAACAGTTTTTGAGATATCCCGTTATTTGTAGTTTTTTCGCTCTTTTTTCACTAAACAAATTATATCTTGAGAATGTCCGATTATTGGTACTTAAATGAAAGGTATTAAGATGACAAATGACCGTGTATAATTGGATCTGTGATAAGTTAAGTGGTTCAAAAAATATCGATGAGAAAGGTCAAATTATAAAAAATCGTATTTTACAATGAACCTATTCCGCCAGAAAAGTATAAACCATTCATGGCCGTATAGATGATACTCTAACGTAATAAGACCAACTAGAAGAAAAACGACCAAAAAATGACAAAGTTATAAGCAATTGAATGATGTAAAATCATGCAAATATGAGCCACTCACCCGCACAAAATTGCCTCTCGGCCACAGAGAAATACATTTTTGAGTGGGTGAGTGACTCATATTTGCATCGGATTTGTTCACTCAATTGCTTACAACTTTGTCATTTTTCTTCTAGTTGGTCTTATTACTTACGATACGACCATGAAGAGAAAAAAAATTATTTTCAATGGTTTGTACTTTTCCGGCGGAAAAGGGTCACTGTATGATTTTTGTTTGAAAATTTGCCCTTTTGCATCGACAGTTTTTTCTTATTACTTACGTTAGAGCATCATCTATACGACCATGGAGAGAAAAATTTTTATTATGGTTTATACTTTTCTGGAGGACAATGGACCTTAGTAAAATACGATTTTTTGGAAAATTTGGTCTTTCCGCATCGATATTTTTTGAACCACTTAACTTATTACAGATACACAATCATTTGTCATCTTAATACCTTTCATTTAAGTACCAACAACGATATAATCGGACATTTCTCATTCGAGATATAATTTATTTAGTAGTTGCCTCTCATCAAGTGTACTTGAAAAAAAAAAATTTTTGTAAACTAGTGTTATCAATAAAGCGGCGGTACCATCCCGCTAAGCCAAGGAATCCTCGTACCTCCTTTACGTTCTTAGGGACTGGCAACTTTAAAAATGAATTAACTTTTTCTGGGTCTGTCGAAATTCCGACTTGTCCTACGACAAAACCTAAGTAGTTCACATTTACTACGCAAAATTTGCTCTTACTAATATTAAGAGTCAAATTTGCCTTTTTTAAATTGCGAAGCAAGGCGCATTAATGTTTCAATGTGTGACGAAAAATCTTCAGACACTACTAAGTCGTCTAAGTAACCAAAAGTAAAGGGTGATTCTTTTGAGGTTAGGATTTTCATGCATTAGTATTTGACAGATCACGTGGGATTTCAGACATGGTGTCAAAGAGAAAGATGCTCAGTATGCTTTGACATTTCATCATGAATAGCCGAACGATCTGCCACAACGTCGAATTTTCAGTGAATGGGCCCTAGAAAAGTTGGCAGAAAATCCGCTTTTTTATCGACAAATTTTGTTCAGCGATGAGGCTCATTTCTGGTTGAATGGCTACGTAAATAAGCAAAATTGCCGCATTTGGAGTGAAGAGCAACCAGAAGCCGTTCAAGAACTGCCCATGCATCCCGAAAAATGCACTGTTTGGTGTGGTTTGTACGCTGGTGGAATCATTGGACCGTACTTTTTCAAAGATGCTGTTGGACGCAACGTTACGGTGAATGGCGATCGCTATCGTTCGATGCTAACAAACTTTTTGTTGCCAAAAATGGAAGAACTGAACTTGGTTGACATGTGGTTTCAACAAGATGGCGCTACATGCCACACAGCTCGCGATTCTATGGCCATTTTGAGGGAAAACTTCGGAGAACAATTCATCTCAAGAAATGGACCGGTAAGTTGGCCACCAAGATCATGCGATTTGACGCCTTTAGACTATTTTTTGTGGGGCTACGTCAAGTCTAAAGTCTACAGAAATAAGCCAGCAACTATTCCAGCTTTGGAAGACAACATTTCCGAAGAAATTCGGGCTATTCCGGCCGAAATGCTCGAAAAAGTTGCCCAAAATTGGACTTTCCGAATGGACCACCTAAGACGCAGCCGCGGTCAACATTTAAATGAAATTATCTTCAAAAAGTAAATGTCATGGACCAATCTAACGTTTCAAATAAAGAACCGATGAGATTTTGCAAATTTTATGCGTTTTTTTTTTTAAAAAAAGTTATCAAGCTCTTAACAAATCACCCTTTACAATGTTTTACGTCGGGTGGAATTAGTTGGTCCATCAACTGACGGATAGTTTTTTGGGCCGTACAAAAACCAAACGGCATCACCACACTGTTAGAAAAATATGTTTTTCATATGTTCCGATATAAACAAAATGTATTTCGGGCACAATTTTTTAAACATAATATGTTTAAGTGCCAAAATGTAATGTTCCATTAAATGTTTAGGGCCATATGTTAATATGTTAGAATATATTATGTTGGGGACAAAAATGTTTCATAAAAATAATATGTGTGAATGTAAACGTATATAAGTTTACAAATTAAGAGTATGTTCTGATATTTTATTCAGGGAGCAATTTTTTCTTGGTTCGTCAAAAGAAATCGGAACCAGACGAGTAAATCAAAATATTTAGGAAGAAAGGAAATTAAAAAACAGTGGAAAATATATAAAAATTAAAAAGGCATCTTCAGAAAAAAATAAGTTTAGTTACTCTTTATTTATAAGTAGTCCAATAGTTTTGCCGCTAAAATTATTTTTCATTTTAGCGGCAAAACTCGAATCTCTAAAAGCAGAATAACATAACTTTTTGGCAAATTGTATTATAACTTGGTGAGGAATGCAACAATTGAAAATATTAATTTTCTTTAAAATGAATTATTAAAGAAAAGAAAACGTGAAAAAATTGCCATTTTAGAGCGGTAATGCCAACTTAATACCGACTTTAAAGGTAAAAATGAAATTAAGCACAAAATTATTCGTTAATAAATATTCATATTTATCTGTATTTCTAAATACGCAAATGCATTTAAAATTATGTTAAATGCAGTAAAAAAATAAATAAATAAATTCATGTTTATATTGTAAAATTATTTATGTTTATGCTCGACTTTTTTTTGATAGATTTTTTGAATTTCTTCGAAAATTTCAAACTTTTAAACCAAAAACATTTCTTGTTACAAAATTTTTATTTTTGTAATAAAAAATAATATTTTATCCAAAATCTCAGTACATTTCGCTTATATCAAGCACTGTTCCTTTCTTACTGTAAATCTTCAATAGCACTCATTTCGAAGTTTCATTGTAAAAATTTAATATAAATATATAAATTAAAAAAAATGGTATTCGGTCGGAGCAGGGATTGAACCCATTACCTTTGCATGCAAGCGGACATGGTAACCATTGCCCCACGTGGCCAACAAATCTATGTTTCCGTTGAATAATGGTTTGTTTGCATCGGCTCGTGCTTCCAAACATATAATATGTTCACATAAAACAAACATAATAATGTTTCGACGATATCCAATAATATACATATGTACTTCCTGCAAAATATGTTTGGAAAATATGTCAGAGAACAAATTTTTTTAGGGTGTACAAATTTGTAAAGGGATCTACCTGGAAAGGTGAAAGCTGTTAAGGCTTTTGATTTCTCGTCTTAGGCAATCTGCCAATACGCATCTTTTAAGTCGAGTTTTGAGATTATATTCGCTTTCTTGTGACAAAAACGATAGAAAAGCATATTAAGTACGATAAATGTAAGTTTTTTCGCAAAAGAAGACAAACATTTGGGGAATATCATGACACCATCAGGACTACGGCCAGATACAGACAAAGCTATCACAGAATTGCCTCCACCAACAAATAAAACTAAACTTAGATCATTCCTGGGTTCTCCCAATTACTATGGCAAGTACATTCGTAATATAACAAATTTAAGATCTCGTTTGAACAACTTAATTGACGAGGATGTTGAATTCGAATGGAAAAATCAATGTCAACAATCATTCAAAAAGTTCAAAGAAATCTTAAATTCGGATCTACTGTTAATGCACTTTAACCCTAACTTACCCATAAAACTTGTCACGGATGCCTCTGGAAAAGGAATTGGGGCATATATTTGCCACGTTTTCCCCGCACCCCAAAAAAAAAATCGCTTCTTTAACATATGTTCCAAACATATTTTGCAGGAAGCACATATATTATTGGATACTGCCGAAACATTAATATGTTTATTTTATGTGAACATATTATATGTTTGGAAGCATTTTGAGCCAAAAATATTATATGCTTGGAAGAATTTTTCCCAAACACGATTGTGCTCATTCCCTAACATACTCGTAATTTTCACTTCCACGAATTTTTTTAGTTCTTGGCACCTTTTTCTGTAATACAAATAATGTTGAAGAAATTATTCACTTTTATAAATTTTTTAAATTTTACCTTTCGCCTGCACGGAAAATCGAACCGAGGACCATACAGTTTGTAAGCCAACACACTATCCACTGGGCTACATAGCTGTTATAGTCACCAGTAGATAATTATCGTTATAAGTTACATTTATATAGCATAGTTTGCAGCGCCCACGAGCTCATGCAAACATAACATTATTTAACAGAAACATACATTTGTTTGCCACGTGGAGCAGTGGTTAGCATGTCTGCCTTGCATGCAAAGGGTCGTGGGTTCAATCCCTGCTCCGACCGAACACTTTTTTTTTATTTACACATGTATATTTATACTATATTAAATTTTTATAATGAAACTTCGAAATGTGGGTTATTAAAGATTTATAGTGAGTAACAGTGCTTGATATAAACGAAATTGACAGATTTTTGGATAAAATATTATTTTTTATTGCAAAAATAACAATTTTGTAACAAAAAACTGTTTTTGGCACAAAACTTTAAAATTTGGAAGGAATTCAAAAACTCTAACAAAAGAAGAACGTGGAGTCGAGTATAAACATACATATATAATTTTATAATATAAACATAAATTTATTTAGGCGTGAACAGTTTTTACTAGCATTTAACACCATCGCTCTAAAATGCCTTTTATTTTTCTTTAATAATTCATTTTAAAGAAAATAAACTTTTTAAATTGTTTTAGCTGTAAAACTCGAACTTAATGACCGCTTTTATATTTGAAGGTGTCCGTGGACTACTTATTAATAAAGAGGAACTAAACTTTGTTTTTATACATTTTACTGTGTAATTTTTCACTATTTCCTCCTTATTTCATTTTACTGTCCCGACTCTAAAAAGAGTATAGTGCCCTTTCGTTATTTTTATGAAGACCCCTGATTTCTTTTAACGAACCAAGAAAAAAATTGTGCCCATAATGCCAAAATGATAAACAAAACACATGTCCACACATACATAAAATGCTGCTCTCAAGGCGAAAACATATGCTGTTTGTTTTTCAAATGTCTATTCTCTTGGTTCCGAATGTCTATTCTCTTTATTCAAAATAAATAATATTTAGACTTAAGCATATCAAATTTTTGGCCTTATTATAAAACTATTTTCCGAAACAACATACAAGCGGTTTCACAGAAATTGTTCTCTTTTCATTCTTTTGCTGTGTTATGTTGATATATTTCGTCAACTCTCCCGGTTTCCATCTCTATTTCTTTCTCTATACTTTCTCTGTCGCTTTGAATAAAATATCACAACATATGTATGTTTAGTCGAAATTTGTAAATTTATATATGTTTGCATTCACACATATGAGTTTTATGAAACATTCATGCCCCAAACATAATATATTCTAACATATTAACATAGATGTCCCAAACATTTAGTGTTAGTTTAGGAACATTACATTACTTAAATATATTGTGTTTTAAAATTGTGCCCGAAACACATTTTGTTTATATCGGAACATATGAAAAACATATTTTTCTAACAGTGTGACAACTCGGAAAAGGTTATTGAGCATTTTTCTCGCACTTTAACACTAGCTGAAAAGAACTACTCACAGATAGAGAAAGAAGCATTGGGGTTAATATATGCTGTAAAGAAGTTACATTCGGCAGTAAAAAGGATATACAGCAAGCAGGTTGCAACGGTGGGCGTTAACTCTCATGATGTACAATTTCAAAATACAATAAATAAATACAAAGGATTTCGGATGCGTTGATATGCTATCAAGACTTATTAGCAATACCTCTACAGCAGATGAGGATATTGTTATCGCTTGTATGACCTTGGAAGAAGATTGTGCGTCATCATTACAAGGACATTTCAGCAAGCTCCCCGTAATTTTCAACATGGTAAAGCAAGCAACACTCAAAAACAAAACATTAAAAATTGTAGTCAACTCACTTAACAATGGATGGGGTTCCAAGTTAGCACCAGATTTAAAACCATGTCATAAAAAGCGAGATAATCTCAGTATCGTTCAAGATTGTGTGATGTACAATGACAGAATTGTAATCCCTGAATATCTTAGAAACAGATTATTTAAAGAATTGCATCGTAGGCATCCAGGTAAGGAGAGTATGAAAACACTTGCAAGATGTCATGTATTTTGGCGTGGAATCAGTAATGCTAACTCCCGAAAGGCAAAAAAAGCAGCAAAAATATATTATAAATTCTAACATACCAATTCCTACCGCAAAATCTCCTTCAGTCAGCTAAAATTCAATGTAGTACTAAGAAATCCACTTCTGGATTAGATTTTTTATCGAACTTTCCAAATTAATATCAAGCATTTTTTTATGAAATTATGAATTTTAATATTGACAGAAATACTATTATTTATATATCTTATTTTAATTATGAGTGCTTTTATTACAAGATTGATTAAAAAAATGATCATGTAACAGGCAATTCTGTTTGACTTAAGTATTTTACTACCCTTTGCTATAAAAAAAGTGAATTCCAATTCGAAAATTTAAAAGGAATCTCCCCTGCTACAATATTATTTTTTTTACTAAAATACAGAATCTGAAAAGTAAAAGGTAGTAAAGTGAATATTTTGCAAATTATTTCAGTTTCTAATTTTATCAAATTGTGCTATAGCTTCCAAAACTCCAAAAAAAATTCTGACGCAATACATATTCATGTGTCTCTGAGAATATTGGAGCATTGCCACAAAACATCATCGCTGACCCCAGTGTCCAAATTTTAATTTCTGCCCATTGTATAAATCCGTACACGTGTGAACATACTCGGCAATTTATTGGCTTTGATGCGGCGCTGGGGCCAACATTAATATACACTTCCTGAAAAATCATTACTACAATCTGAGTCAGCGATATTAAGAGTTTTCCTAACGCAATTTTATTCCAAAATCCATTTATGAAGATCTATCCGGCAATACATAATTCTGGAAAACGCCAGCAGTTCATGACCAAAATAATTTGGCTTTGAAGAAAATAAATAATTTAAGTATTTTTACCATTAGTAAAACCACAAGATCAAGATTTGAAATGCAATCCAGTGTTAAACCAAAATTGTTATCATCGTCATTTATAAGAAACCATAATTTCGTCGAATTTCTGGAGGTCTTCATAAATTTCAACGTATATTTTTTTGGTGAGTACATTACAAAAAACAAAATTATGATTATTACGTACCTATGTTTATAGATTTGCTTTGTTAGCGTTGCGTGGGAGCATAATGAAATTATAATTTGTTTCTCCATTGGATTCCAAACATTTTTGTTTCTTGTTGATAGGGATGTCATACATAAATTTATTTTGTATGATCTTTATTTCTTATTTATTTCTTTGATGTTGGGGTTTCTAAATTTGTGAAATAATTTTCAAAAACACATATATTCATTACTTTTAGAGAGTAGTATCTATAAAATTATTTGGTTATATATACCATTATTTCTAAATCGAAGTTTATAGACTAGAAATTGTTCCAAAATGCAGTTTAGATAAATCTACTTTTGAGTAAAAACCTATATTTTTTAAGTATGATTTGCATGAATAAAATGATGGATTGTAAAATGAACTGGTAAAAATAACTATAAGTGTTTTCATACGGGTAATGTGGTAATGTTCTAGGAAAGTTTTGTTTTTGGGGTCCTATACAAAACTAGCGCTATCAAGACCAAGGTTAAGGTGGGAAAAGATGCGCAAACTCCCGAAACATCTGGGAGAGTCTTTTATTGGTAAAGTTATAAAGTTAAAGAAGATAAAGTTATAAAGTTAAAGACATTTTCCATTCCATTTAACTTTCCTTTTGTGGGGTTATATACATTTAGAGATTTTTTTCTTTAATACCATTAAGAGTAAAATACCATATAGATTTTCTTTGATGTTTGTTTTTTGTTTTTGTCCGAAAAAAAGGGAGTCTAAAATATGTTATGTAATTCGACGTTCTGTAGAATTAGGACGAGAACCCCCACCCGGCTGTAGCTAGCTATCAGAGGCGCCCGCAGTCCTTCTTCTTGCAAAGCACAATTGGTATAAACACCCTATCACAGGCAACTAAATTTAGTTCACCATAGCCATCTTAGAACTTCTATATCGTAGGAAAAGTTGACCTGCATTTTTATCGTGCGTATGTAGCAATCAATATCACCTTCATAAAAAAACAAATTCTACATTTCGCAATATAGATGAGTTTATTGATTTTGTATGAAAATATGTTGTACATCTAACTCAGCACTAAATGAAAGTGCCATAAATTTTGTGCTTTTTGGAAATCAAACAGCACTAAATTTGGTGCTAAAAGCACCTATGGCTATGTCTGAGCCAATACAGCTAACGTTTACACCTGTGTCTAATAGGCCATACTCATTAGAATTCATAAAAGGTACTCTAGTATTAAATTTATCTAACATTACGTTTATCTAAAGCTCTGGATACTATAGTCGAAATTGGTAATGTTTTTTGAAATGTTTTTCATACGAAAATATTTTGTATATCGTATGGAAGAAATTTGAAAATCAGATGTTAATGGCGCATATATTACTAGTCGTTTGCTAGCGATTCCTGGGATTCCATTAAGGTATCTTGGTTAACAACACAAATTTTCGATATTTGTTTCCTTGGTGGATAAGAATTTAAAGGGCGATATGCAAAAGATTTCTTAACATATTCATCATTTAAGAAATTTAAGCATATGCACTAATTTTCGTAAATGTGCTAATGAGTTTATTGGGACATATAAAAGTTCCTGTCTTATTTCGGGGCGAAGATTCCTGGTAAGAATCTCTGCTAATTCCATTTCAGATATTTGAGTAGGCAGTCTATCATGAATAGAAGTCACAGAATCATATAAGCAGTCGAATGTCTCTCCTGGCTTTTGCTTTCTATTTCTTATTTCCTCTCTTATGTAAAAATATGTCTTAAAGTCATTATATTGACATTTAATAGCATCGCATAATTCTTCCCACACAATTGGATTAACAGTAAGTAAACAGTAATTAATTAATAGTATGTTCATGTGTTTACAAATAAATGAAAATTCACTATTGAATGAATCTTCGGTGAGAGTTTTTACTCGACACAAAAACTCATCAGCGGTTAACCCATCAGGAGACCCGTCCAATTTAAGATGTCAATTCTGAAGTATAGTTGTTATCTTATCCTGTTGAAGCGGTAACTAAGACACTGAATTCTCAAGTAATGATAACTTCACACAAAAAATTATCACCGAAATGTTTCCAATTAAACACTTAATTGAATTTGGAAACGGATTCAATTAAATATGCCAATTCTGAAGTATAGTTGTTATCTTATCCTGTTGAAGCAGTAACTTAGACACTGAATTCTCAAGTAATGATTACTTCACACAAAAAATTATCACCGAAATGTTTCCAAGTAAACACTTAATTGAATTTGGAAACGGATTCAATTAATATGTTAATTGATTCAATTAAAAACCAATTACAATGTGATTGATACTTGTTACGTTTCCAATTAAAATATTACTTGATTCAATCAATTTGTTAATCAATTCGGAAATAATGTTCAATTACGAACGTGATTGAAAAATTTTCCGTTTCCAATTAAACACGAGATTGATTCAATCACCTTTGTGATTGAAATTGTAAGATTTTGAGCGATGGAGAGAAAGAGCGAAAAGAGAACAAGAGAATGGCTATTTATTCAACAACGTATGATGGAGAGATCAGTCTGTGGAAGTAACTCGTTACGAACGATTCGGTTTTTGTTTTTCGCGTAAATTGAAAAACATGATTGGCGACATTCTGGCTGCTGCATTCAAAATGTGTGCATAAATATTTTGAACGCAACAACAAATCAAGGGTTGATATAAATAAAGTGTGCAACAACAAATGGGCACGAGGTAAAGGTGTGAAAAATATATGACAGAACGCATTTGAAATTACCTGTGTTTGTGTTTTGTGGTGTTGTAAAAATGGAAAACAATCTACGTTTATTGAAGGTAAGAAATTGAGATATGTGAATACCGTTTTCCATTGAGGCTTGTTTATATTAAACGGACTAAAATAATATATTTTTTATTCATTTCTTTTAGTGACCAATTTTATTTCGTGAAATCAATCAATCAATCAGCTCCATCATTTTATAAAATATATAAGAATATAAGAACTTTTTTGAAATCAAAAGCTGCATATCTGCTATATAACCTAATGAGCTACATTACAATCTCTATGTAATGGTAAAAAAGTCTTTCTTTTGGATTAAAAAATATGAAAAATGTCCGAAAATAATAAAAGTATTTAGTTTCCATTTACATTTTTTTATTTCCAGAATTTGCAAAATATCGTCAATATAATACCAAATATTACATTGCTATGCTATTATTTTTGTCTCTGATGGGTTCAAAGTTAATAGACGATTTCAATGTGTGGAAATTTTGGAAAGGAATTGTTACTAAAATTAAATCTAACCGAGCCCCTTAATACACGTATGCTAAAAGACTACAACGGCAAAAGAAGATTATAAAGCTGCAACCTGGAACTAAAAATTGAACTTGATATTCTATGCAGGTAATGTTTAATAAAACTTAACTTTTATTTGAATAAAAAAAGTTCTAATTATACCGTTTACTTTCAGAAAAACTAATTTAGCTTACAGGCTGCTGATTTATTGGAAATTGTTGTAGTTACTTGCTAAATATTCTCTGTGCGAACTATAGCATTTATTTATCAACCTATCATTGAAGTATTGGTATATCAGTTTTCATTATTTTGATTTATAAGTTTATTTTTTAACCCTTTAATTGTTATTGATCGTAATTATATGTCTAAGTTATGTTAGAACAAAACACACAAATAACAAGAAACAAATTATTTTGCTTATAGCATAATTCACAAAAATAAAATATTTAATATTATTTTTATTTGAAACGCATATTTTCTTTTATTTCAAATAAAACTAAATAAGATTCTATGGGCGCAATATATAATTTTTTTTTTGATTGAAATTTATTGCCAATATTAATTAATAATTTAATTGAATCAATCAAATAGTTGATTGATTAATTAATATTTTAATTGATTCAATTAAAACAGTGATTGAATGAATGTCAGAAACCAATCACTTTTTTAGTTGATTCAATCACACAATTAATTGATTTCGTGACAAAAGTCAATTAAATTTTTAATTGCAAATCGTGTTAGATTTCAATCAAAAAGGGTGATTGATACTATCATTTTCGTGGTTGAAGACATTTCAATTAAAAAAATGATTGAATCCGCGATTTTCGTGATTGAATAAAAAAAAATGTGTATAAACATATGGTTCTTGAATAAGAACTATATCTCTATGTCCCCTTTCATCAGTAGAACTTTTAAAGCAGCACATGCAGCCTTACAATGGCGAAGATTTATCTGGAGGATCCGTAGGACCATCGAGATTTTCAACAACCGTCACATCAGCCGTTTCATCGAGTCATCAAGAATGTCCTCTTCAGAGATCTCAGTGACTCTCGCAATAACCATAGGTTCAACTTTGGTGAGTTTTGAGGCTGAAGAAACCTCCCCTCGCATACGGTGTCTATCCATGTCTGCATCTTTGGTATCTCCCTCGACTTCGCAAGAGGTTCAGATTATTTCTGATTCAGACAGAGGCTTGTCCATTTCCGAATCCTTTAGCTGATCGTTTTTATATACCTTCATTTGCATATAATGAAAGCCATAACATACACGGCCCTGGGACTTTGCTAGATGTGGCAAAGACTGAGTGTTCAATATAAACACTGCATGCCGTCTTTGTCCATCCACTTCATCCAAACGGCCAACCTACCAATCAGCTGTTGGAAGATCTGGATTAGGTTAAGGTTAGGTTAAAGTGGCAGCCCGATTAAGATTCAGACTCACTTAGACTATTCAGTCCATTGTTATACCACATTAACTAAAACTACCTATTACATATGGACACTTCTAGTTTTAAACTCTGAACCTTCTCGATTATTTTTCTGCGTTGAACCAACCAGATTGTTCCAAAAACATTAGCAGACTGCTTAAGTTAACGTTTTCCAGATCCGCCAGTAATCTGAAGCTATATGCTCCTAAAAGTTTGCGCTTTACACAAAATGCAGGACACTCTCACAAGAGGTGTTTAATTGATTGTTTTTCCTCTGCATCATGGCAGCTCATACAATAGTCATTATACTTCGCGCCAATGGTTTTTGCAAAATCGCCTATCAGGCAGCGTTATAGCAGATATCAAGATCTGGATTGCATTGTTTCAGTCTATTTAAAATAGATTCAGGTTCAGGAGGGTTTGCAGGTATCCACGCATGTGCTCTTGGTCTAGCCGGTATGTCTTTCTTCTCGACTAACTGTAGAGCAGCTCCTTCCCAAACTTCACCAATTAGTATCAACGCAGCTTTAAAACATTCTATAGACCTCTGATCCTCAAATGCGACTAGCTTAAATCGTCCTTGATACAAACCAGCCTCTTGGTGTCGAGGATCTGGGCCGGAAAACTTTTCCAGCACCTGTGAGTAGACGCCAGAGAAAGCATTCTCAAATTCTCCCCATTTTTGCTTTGGAACCATACCGCCCAAAGCTCCTTTATTAATGATAGCCATCACAAGGCTGTCTTTAGCAACTGAGGCAAACGATCGTTGATCCCTTTTGGAGGATGGCAGCTCATCCGGTGATCGTTCCCTTTTTCCAGCTTCAAGAATTCCTTGAGCCCATTGTAAGGAATCGCTTTAGGCCGGCAACGTGCTTGGGTCGACTGATCCTAATTTCTTTACGATAAACAAAGCATTTCTACGTTCCTTGAATCTCTTTCGTGAGGGATTACCTCCTTTGGATGTCGTTACCTTAGAAAAGGTTCGACTTGTCAAAGTGTCGCCACCTGTCGACCCGTCTACAGGTCGACTAGCTGGGCCTGACTCTTGGTCATTGCCCAAATTTATAACTCCATTGGATACCCGTCCACAGGGCCCTGAAGGTTAGGTTAGGTTAAAGTGGCAGCCCGATTAAGATTCAGGCTCACTTAGACTATTCAGTCCATTGTGATACCACATTAACTAAAAGTACCTATTACATATGGGCACTTCTAGTTTTAACCGTTGAACCTTCTCGATTATTTTCTTCTGTTGAACCAACCAGATTGTTCCAAAAACATTAGCAGACTGCTTAAGTTAACGTTTTCCAGGTCCGCTAGTAATCTGAAGCTACATGCCCCTAAAATTTGCTTATGCCTTACACAAAATGCAGGACACTCACACAAGAGGTGTTTTATTGATTCCTTTTCCTCCGCATCATGACAGCTCATACAATAGTCATTATACTTCGCACCAATAGTTTTTGCAAAATCGCCTATCAGGCAGCGACCCGTTATAGCAGATATCAGGAGTGATATCTGGCGTCTCGAGAACACTAGCATATCTAGTGTGCGGTTTAAGTTTAAATGGGGCCATATTTGCTTGGTGTCTTTACAACCCTTACAATTCTCCCATCGAACATTTGCCATCATGACAGCCTTCTCACGCAGTAAGAGCTTGCAGGTAGCCAGAGGCACACCAACAGATTCTAGTTCCCCTGGAATATGTAAGGTAGATCCTAGCCTTGCTAGCTCATCTGCTTCGCAGTTCCCCGGTATGTTCCTGTGGCCAGGCACCCATATTAGGTGAATAATGTGCTGCTCAGCCATCTCATTGAGAGATTTGCGGCAGTCGATGGCCGTTTTCGAGTTGAGGAACACAGAGTCCAAGGATTTTATTGCAGGTTGATTGTCTGAGTATATATTAATGCCAATATTGCTTGGAGCATTACTTCTCAGCCAATTCACCACTTCTCTTATTGCTAATATTTCAGCCTGAAAAACACTACAGTGATCAGGTAATCTTTTCGCTATTCGAAGCCAGATCTTTAGAATATACTCCGAAACCCACTTGGCCATCCAAGTTGGAGCCATCAGTGTAGAAATCTATATATCTTTTATTCCCCGGGGTCCGTGTACACCACGCCTCACTGTTGGGAATTAGAGTCTCAAACTTTTTGTCGAAAAGTGGACTCGCCAAAGTGTAATCCACTACGTTAGGCACATCTGGCATTATTTTGAGGACCGAACTGTGACCGTAACTTTTTTCCGACCACAGCGATAGCTCGCGCAACCGCACAGCCGTTGTTGCAGCTGACTGTTTGGCCAAAATGTCTAAAGGCAATAGATGCAGTATGACATTAAGGGAGTTTGTTCCTGTCTTGCTGAATGCACCTGAGATACACAAGCACGCCATATGCTGAACTTTGTCTAAACTTGTCGGCTGGTGAAGTGCCGGCCACCAGACTACAACACCATATAGCTTTATAGGTCTAACCACTGCCGTGTATAGCCAATGTACAATTTTTGGTTTTAGTCCCCACTTTTTCCCTATTGCCTTTTTGCACGAGTATAAAGCTACCATTGCTTTCCTCGCCCTTTCTTCAATATTAAGCTTAAAGTTCAGCTTCCTGTCCAAAATAACGCCAAGGTATTTTGCACACTCCCTAAAGGGAATTTCAATACCCCCTAAGGAAATGGGCCTAACCGTGGGAGTTTTGCGATCTTTGCAGTACATGACTATTTCTGTCTTTGCAGGATTTACCCCAAGACCATTATCTTTCGCCCATTTCTCAGTCATCCGGAGGGCTCTCTGTATAATATTTCTAACTGTTGATGGGAATTTTCCCCTGACTGCTAGTGCCACATCATCTGCGTATGCCACCACTTGTATCCTTTCTTTTTCTAGGGAAACCAGAAGGTCGTTTATAGCAACATTCCAAAGAAGAGGTGATAGAACTCCTCCTTGAGGAGTGCCTCTGTTCACATACCTTTGTATGTTTGCTTGTCCTAGTGTGGCTGAAATGCGTCTCTTCCTTAGAAGTTCGTCTAACAGCCTAAGTATACCTGGATCAACATTCAGAGTTGTCAGTCCATTTAATATCGAGCTCGGATGGACGTTATTGAACGCCCCTTCGATGTCTAGAAATGCCACGATTGTGTATTCTTTGACAGATAGTGAGCTTTCAATAAAGCTGACTAGTTCATGTAATGCGGTCTCAGTAGACCTGCCTTTCGAGTATGCATGTTGTCGTTTCGAGAGCAAACTTGAATCGACGCTAGTTCTAAGATAAATATCTATCATCCTCTCCAGAGTCTTAAGTAGGAATGATGATAAGCTGATTGGTCGGAAATCCTTCGCATTCGAGTGAGAGGCTTTTCCCGCTTTAGGTGTGAAAACGACTTTTGATTCTCTCCACTTTCGTGGAATATATGCTAAGTTGATACATCCTATATATATATCGCCGACAACCAGGGGATAATTCTGTCAGCCACCGCTTGTAACTCCGCCGGAGTAATTCCATCAGGTCCGGGGGATTTGAATGATCCAAAGCTATTTAACGCCCATTTTATTCTAGATTCTGATACAATTTCCTCGATAGGAAACGACCGCTGAGCCACTGTGGCACCGCCAGTACATGTTTTATCCGTCTGAATTCCGGGATGTGTATCCAATAGTACCTCCAGCGTCTCCCTACTGGACGTTGTCCAATTGCCCTCCGATGTTTTAATGAAGCCTGGAGCGGAGCTCGCGGATGCTAGCACCTTCCGTAGTCTGGAAGCGTCGGACGTATTCTCAATGCTGCTGCAGTAATCATTCCAAAAGTTATGCTGAGCCTTTCTCAGTTCTCGCTTGTATCCTCTCAGATTCTTCTTGTAAGCGTCCCAATCCACAGGAGCTCTGGTGGACTTTGCTTTGTTAAAGAGCTTCATGCACGATTTCCTCATATTACCTAACTCCGTAGACCACCATGGTGGTCGATTTTTCCCCCTTGGCTTCCCTATAGGGCATGCAGCTTTCAGTGAAATGTTGAAGGCCTTAGTAATCCTCTCCACTGCGTGTTCGATAACTTGCACAGTGCTCATATTTGTCTCTGGTATTTCCGGTATCATCATATTGAACGATTCCCTATACCTATTCCAGTCAGCTTTCCTAACATTTGGCGGAAATATTGTCTTGGTGGTATGAACATCAAATTTGAAACTGATGTAGCGATGATCTGAGAAGCTGTGTTCACTTAAAACATGCCACTCAGATATCATTTCATTCAGTTCTTGCGAGGCCAAGGTGATGTCCAAAACCTCTTGCCTGTTTTTAGTGACAAAGGTTGGGGCATCTCCCTTGTTGCAAACTACCAGATTAGTACGCAAAATAAACTCTATTAGCGACTCTCCCCTTGTATTAGTATCACTACTTCCCCATATACTATGATGCGCATTCGCATCGCATCCCATAATGAGTTTCGTCTTTGTTTTCAGTGACTCCTCAACTAAGGTCTTAACGGCACATGGAGGCATCTCCTTGTCATGTCCCATATAGACCGAAGATACCCAATATTTGCATTTGGCTATTTCTAAATTGACAACGACAGTGTCTGCATTGCACATCGAAGGAAGCAGAAACAAGTTAAGCTCGTTTTTAGCAATTATACAGGCTCGAATTACATCATTACCAGTATACTGAAATAGTTTGAACCCCGGAGTACTTAATTCACATATTTTGTTTCTATAAATATATGGTTCTTGAATAAGAACTATGTCTATGTCCCCTTTCATCAGGATAATTTTTAAGGCAGCACATGCAGCCTTACAATGATGAAGATTTATCTGGAGGATCCGTAGGACCATCGAGATTTTCAACAACCGTCACATCAGCCGCTTCAATCGAGTCATCAAGAATGTCCTCTTCAGAGATATCGGTGACTCTCGCAATAACCATAGGTTCAACTTTGGTGAGTTCTGAGGCAGTAGAAGCCTCCTCACGCATACGGTATCTATCCATGTCTTCAACTTTGGTATCTCCCTCGACTTCGCAAGAGGATCCGCTTACTTCTGATTCAGACAGAGGCTTGTCCATTTCTGAATCCTTTAGCTGATCGTTTTTATACACCTTCATTTGGATATAATGAAAGCCATAATATACACGGCCCTGAGACTTTGCTAGATGTGGGAAAGACTGAGTGTTCAATGTAAACACTGCATGCCGTCTTGGCCCATCCACTTCATCCAAACGGCCAACCTTCCAATCAGCTGTTGGAAGATCTGGATTGCATCGTTTCAGTCTATTTAAAATAGATTCAGGGTCAGGAGGGTTTGCAGGTATCCACGCATGTGCTCTTGGTCTAGCCGGTATGTCTTTCTTCTCGACTAACTCTAGAGCAGCTCCTTCCCAAACTTCCCCAATTAGTATCAGAGCAGCTTTAAAACATTCTATAGACCTCTGGTCCTCAAATTCGACTAGCTTAAATCGTCCTTGATACCAACCAGCTTCTTGGTGTCGAGGATCTGGGCCGGGAAACTTTTCCAGCACCTGTGAGTAGACGCCAGACAAAGCATTCTCAATTTCCCCCATTTTTGCTTTGGAACCATACCGTCCAATGCTCCTTTATTTATGAAAGCCATCACAAGGCTGTCTTTAGCAACTGAGGCAAACGATCGTTGATCCCTTTTGGAGGATGGCAGCTCATCCTGTGATCGTTCCCTTTTTCCAGCCTCAAGAATTCCTTGAGCCCATTTTAAGGAATCGCTTTGTTTAGCCGACAACGTGCTTGGGTCGACTGATCCTAATTTCTTTAGGATAAACAAAGCATTTCTGCGTTCCTTGAATCTCTTTCGTGAGGGATTACCTCCTTTTGATGCCGTTACCTTGGAAAAGGTTCGACTTGTCAAATTGTCGCCACTTGTCGACCCGTCTACAGGTCGACTAATTGGGCCTAACTCTTGGTCATTGCCCAAATTTATAACTCCAGTCGATACCCGTCCACTGGGCCCTGAAGTTAGCAACCCAGTGGATGTCTTTGAATTTCTCTGCATGGTGGCCTAATATCCCACCACACTTGAAATTCGTAGTAGGTACTTATTACGATGATTTTATCCGCTATTAAAAAACACGTCCGTTCCGTTCGACGGTTGAAAGACTATAATGTTGTTGGATAATGTTTAAATTTAAGCAATAAAAATTTTTGACGTTAATGAATGCAACCTCATTTATCAAAATAAAAAATATGTCTCTCAAGCAGAACACCATCTCATTTATTTTCACGCTGTGTTACGTTGATGTCTTTCGTTATCTATCTTCATCTTCATCGCCATCTTTATTTTTCCCCCTATTTGCTCTTGCACTATCTAACATTTTGAAACATATATATGTTTGTATGAAAATTCCACATTAATATATGTTTGCATCCACAGATATTATATTCAAAAAATGTGATGTCCCAAACATAATATGTTCTAACATATTGTTACGGATGTGATATTTCTAGAATTAAGTGTATTTAAATTAATTTCCGCTAATTTAAAATTTCAAATTGTAACGATAAAATTACGTCATCACTTGTTAGAATCATCATTATTTTCTAGTACTTTCCTAAACATCTTTCTCAATCGCTCATTGTAAAGTAACCCCTTTTGCTTTGTTATTGTTGTAGTAATATGACAATCTGCAGATAAATTACGAAGTACTTGATAGGCAAAACTATGAGCGACAGAAGCGACCAAGTGATTGTTCTAGATAGTTGTAGGCAAGACTATGAACATAATCTGAGGTGCGACATCTGCCGGCTACTTCTATCTCGGTATATAAATCCCTGGCGGATGGAGCTGTCAAGTCAGTCTTTAGCTGAAAATCAAAGAGGACAGATCGTAGAACAAATAAGTGAAACCTATCAGTTAAGCAAATAAGTTGTAGATTGGTATTTGAAAAGAACTGTGTTTTTATTATCGGGTTATTAAACACGCCTCAATATAAAAACGTAACAATTGGTGTCGGAAGTGAAATAACGAAAAAAATCTACAATGAAGTTTAATGAGCTTCGAGTAGAAGACTTGAAGAAGAAATTGAGCAAACTGGAGCCGCCGACCACAGGAAACAAAGCTCAGCTACAAAAGCGTCTACTGGAAGAGTTCGAAAGGCGCAAAATGGATATCGAGACGCATGAGTTTGATTATAAGGAAGACATTGACGAATCAATACTCGTCAATACCAGCAGTGTGGAAAATCCATATGTGGCTTTAAGTGTTGTGTGTTGCCAATGCTCAATGTTTTGAGCAAAATGATGGAAGAGAGTTCTAGAAAACTAATGGAACAGAATTCTCTAAAAATGGAAGAGAATTCAAGAAAACTGGAAAAAAATCTCTAAAAATGGAAGAAAATTCTAGAAAATTACCGGAAGAAAATGCCCTAAAAATAGAAACAAACTCTAGAAAATTGGAAAAAAATTGGATGAAAATTCTAGAATTCTCCACGAGAAACTACAATAAATTTCTGAAGGCATGGATATGTGTGTGGACCAAATAGAAAGTCAAAACAATGTCAGAACTACAAAGTAAAGGTGGGCCAGTGCGCGGCTTTTGATGGCTCAACTTCATTTGATGTTTTCAAATTTCAATTTGAGGCGGTGGCCTCTAGAAATTTATGGAATGACACCGACAAAGCAATTGAACTTCTGTTGGCGTTGAAGGGTAATGCAGCTGATGTGATACAAAACATTCCCGTTCCTTCTAGAAATAATTATAATGAAGTAATAGCGGCACTGCAACTTACGGTGGAGAACACAAACAAGACATCTTCAGAATGGAATTAAGAGGAAGAATCCAGAAGTGAAACCCTACAAGATTTTGCAACAGAAGTTGAGCGGTTAGTGCTTTTGACATACCCAGGAGAGAGTCATCCCCTTGTGGACCGTATCAAGATTGAGACCTTTGTGAATGGCATTCGAGACCCAGATATAAAATGTGCAACAAGGCTGCATTCGCAGAAACAGTAACATTTGAACTTGCCCAAGAGACTGCGAGATTGCTGGCACGACCTCAAATTCACAAGGTACGCAGAGTGGAGACCGAGTGTGAAGAATCGAAATCCCTCATTGAATCAGTAAAAGAGGCTGTTAAGCAGGCAAAGTGGGAAATAAAACAGGATGCAAATAAATCCAGAATGAAATGTTATAACTG
This sequence comes from Haematobia irritans, assembly GCF_050003625.1. NCBI lineage: Eukaryota > Metazoa > Arthropoda > Insecta > Diptera > Muscidae > Haematobia > Haematobia irritans. The sequence continues at coordinate 107,692,703 of NC_134398.1, read as the reverse complement.
TGATAAGCCCGGACATCTTGCTCGAGAATGTAAAGCACGTCGTAAGCAATCAAGATCGGCATCGCCATCCCCATCAAACAATAACCATAAGAGGGTGATTCCACAATCAAGTGAGTCACCTTTAAACTAAATCGAGCTAGTTCAGTGGGGCAAGAGCCCAAGATGGCCCCACCATCTCCATAGCAATAGTTCAACAAAAAATATAACAATTTAACTATTGCGGGTGTTATCAATGGCGACAAGCGTACTTTGACATTGGATACTGGTGCCACAAAGTCTATCATCAGATCTGATTTAGTAAAATGAAAAGTTACCGTGCTGCAATGGTTAGCATGCCCGCCTTGCATACACAAGATCGTGGGTTCGATTCCTGCTACGACCGAACACCAAATAGTTTTTCAGCGGTGGATTATCCCACCTCAGTAATGCTGGTGAAATTTCTGAGGGTTTCAAAGCTTCTCTAAGTGGTTTCACTGCAATGTGGAACGCCTTTCGGACTCGGCTATAAAAAGTAGGTCCGTTATCATTGAGCTTAACATGGAATCGGGCAGCACTCAGTGATAAGAGAGAAGTTCACCAATGTGGTATCACAATGGACTGAATAGTCTAAGTGACCCTGATACTTCGAGCTGCCACATAACCTAACCTAACCTAACCTACACCACTGATTGGAGTCAGACTACGCACGGCTACAGAGGAACCCGTAACAGTGTATGGAAAATCGCTGTAAAGTTAACTACTGCTAACAAATCCGTTAATTATGAGTTCATCATGGCCGATATAGTAGACGAAGTTATAATTGGAGCGGATTTCACGAGTGATTTTGGTCTCAATCTGGATATGAAGCGTCGTGTAATGACATGGTGTGATACCGATATAGCAGTAAACGTGGGATACGGCGAGGATACACCTATCAGACGTTTGACAACCAGTCAGCCAGAGTCAATACCACAGAATACCGAAGCAATTATATGGGTTTCTGTGAATGGAGATTGTGAAGTCGGCCAATTGTAGGTTGTTGAAACAAAAAACAACAACATCTTTATAGCAAATGCCCTGGTAACAACCAGAATGTTCTAAATCGTCATATCTCGGTATATAAACGAACAAAGAGGGACTAATACCAGTTCGTGTTTTGAACTTGTCCGACAATCAAGAGTATATTGGAAAATTTTCTGACATTGGCAAATGTGCACCAGCCGAGGCAATAGTCAATTTGGTAAGCAGCTCGTCAAAGGCACATGGAACGGCGAGAAAACATCTAGAAGGGTATGTAAAGGCATGGACATGTCATCTATCGCACACTGAGAGAAATAAACCCAGGCAATTGTTGTGGAAAAACGCCTCTGCCTTCGTTTTTGAAAATGGTAACCACGAAGTGTTCCCTTGGCAAAACGAGATGAGGTTCAAAAGCTCGTAAAGGAAATGGCGGAAAGTGGTGTGATCGAGCCATCATCAAGTCATGGTGTTCACCACTTGTGCTGGTCAAAAAGAAAGATGGAAGTACCCGATTTTGCATTGACTACAGAAAATTGAATGATGTCAACAAAAAAGACAGTTATCCGCATCCACGCATTGATGACATGTTGGACACACTAACCGGAACAAAATGGTTTTGATTTGCGAGTGAATATTGGAAAGTAGAGATCGTCGAGAAAGAAAAAACAGACAGCTTTTGGCGTTAATGGCGGTCTTTGGCAGTTCAATGCAATGCCATCGATTGATGGAGCGGGTGCTAAAGGGCAAAACATTTGATGAGCACCTTAAGAACTTGGAGGATATTATCCAGCAACTGTCAGCCGCTGGTCTACGACTTAACGCAAAGAAGTGTTCCTTTTCCAGCGGTAACAGCAGAGGGCATATCCATCGATGAAGACAAAAAAAGACTGTAAGAGATTGGTCACGTCCACGAAATCTCCATGAATTGCGCAGCTTCCTTTATTTATGCACCTACTAAAGGCGATTCGTACCAAACTTTGCCAGCATCGCCACTACTCTCCATAAATTAACCCAAAATGGTCAGAAGTTTCAGTGGAGTGAAGAACAGGAAGAGTCATTTCATCATCTAAAAGAACTTTTATGTTCAGCTCCTGTCCTGGCATATCCTATTCCTGGTGAAAAATTAGTTTTGGATACAGATGCTAGCGCGTACGGAATTAGAGGTGTGTTGTCCCAACAGATAGATGGTAAAGATAAGGTAATCGGACTTTTTAGCCGAACGTTATGCAAGCCCGAGAAGAACTATTGCGTAACTAGAAGAGAGCTGCTTGATGTCATAGAAAGCGTAAAGCGTTACCACAATTACTTGTATGGACAGCACTTCTCACTCAGAACTGATCATTTAGCTCTACGATGGTTGCTCCAATTCAAGAATCCGGAAGCTCAGCTGGCACGTTGGATAAAAAGACTCCAAAGCTAAGATCTCAGTGTCGAGCATAGAACGCGGACGGACACGTCGACCTTGTTATGTCGATTGCAAACACTTCTCGAAAGCTGAACATAAGTAAGAAATTATGGATATCCGGCAGCTGCACGTCGAATCTGGAGTGGACTGGCCATCAGAACAGCGTGAAGATCCCATTTTGACAAAATTATTTAGGCAAAAGAAGAGAATAAGAAGCCCAGCAAGAAATACATCGCAGCCGAAAGCCCACTTATGAAATCATACTGGGCTCAATGGGACAGTCTATGTCTGGTCAATGGACAACTTTTACGTTGGAAATGGGAAAGCGAAGATGGCAAGAAAAGCCGAAACTTGATCATCGTACCAGAGTCCAAAGTAAAGGATGTTTTGACGGAGTTTCACAATGGTCCTAGTGGACGTCACTTCGGAAAAACGAAAACTGCCGAGAAAGTGAAGCAACGATTCTACTGGGTTGGAAGCCAGAAATCAATTGCGGAATGGGTAGCCACCTGCGAGAAGTACATGAAGGCGAAAGGTCCAACACGAAAAAGTCGTGGTCATATGCAAGAATATAGACCAGGAGCACCATTTGAAAGAATAGCAATGAAAGTGGCAGGCCCTTTCCCAGTAAGTGATTCTGGAAACCGATATGTCCTGGTGGTCATGGATTATTTCAGCAAGTGGCCGGAGGTTTGTGCAACTCCAAACCAAGAGGCAAAAACGATTGTGGATGTTGTCAACGGAAACTAGATATGTCGCTACGGGGTGCCGTCCGAGATTCACTCTGACCAAGGAAGAAATTTTGAATCGGCCATATTTAAAGAGATGTGTATCAAGAAAACAAGGACAGTCTGATGGCATGGTAGAAAGGTTTAATCGCACTCTGGAAGAACATCTTTGAAAGGTGGTGGACAACGGCCAACGAGACTGGGACGAGCAAATACCAAAGTTTTTGCTGTCTTATAGATAAGCCATACATGATTCTAAGTCACGAACAACAGCCAAGGTTCTATTCGGAACTGAATTGAAGTTGCCTGGAGATTTGATATTCGGCGATAAACCTAATGAGCTCGCCATAGAAGAAAACATACCAAACACGTTTGGCGAAGTTCACGAATCAATGCACAACAAAATAAAAATGGTCAGCAACAGGATGAAGGCGAGATATGATCGTGCTGCAAATACTGAGGGCTTCCAAAAAGGCAATTGGTTCTGCTTTTTAATCCGCAACGAAATAAAGGATTGTGTTCCAAGCTGCAAACACAATGGGAAGGCCCCTACAAAATCCTCAAGAAGATCAATGATGTTGTATACCGCATTCAAAAAGGGACGATAGCCCTAGATCAAAGATGAAAGTTGTACATCTGGAACGTTTGGCTCCTTACGGAACGTATACTGTGCCTATTCGCGACGAACAGGCTTAAGCGGGACGCAGTGTTACGGATGTAATATTTCTGGACATATGTGTATTTAAATTAATTTCCGTTAATTAAAAATTTCAAATTGTAACGATAAAATTACGTCATCACTTGTTAGAATCATCTTTATTTTCTAGTACTTTCCTAAACATCTTTCTCAATCGCTCATTGTAAAGTAACCCCTTTTGCTTTGTTATGTTCATTTATTGTTATTGTTGTAGTAATATGAGCACAACCATCTGCAGATAAATTACGAAATACTTGATAGGCAAAACTATGAGCGACAGAAGCGACCAAGTGATTGTTCTAGATAGACTATGAACATAATCTGATGTGCGACATCTGCCGTCTACTTGTACAATGTTCTAGATGGTTGTAGGCAAGACTATGAGCATAAACCGATAAATATGTGTGATATTGCCAGATAAATATGTGCGATATCTGTTTATCGACTAATCTATATGGTTGTAGGCCAGACTAACCAGAATGTTCTAAATCGTCATATTTGAAAAGATTGTCGTTATTTGAAAAGAACTTTGTTTTTATTATCGGGTTATTAAACACGTCTCAATATAATAACGTAACAATATTAACATATATGTCCCAAACATGTTATACTATTTTATGAACTTTATATGCTTGCACATAAAAATAATGTGCTAAAATTTTGAGTGCCAAACATGTAATTTTTAAACCGAAACATATGAAAAACAATCTTCGTCCGTGTAGGCTTAACCCCATTACAAAAGTTATACTCTTTCGTTCGAAAATAATTCTTGCGAAAAAATAATAGTTTTTATTGCAGGAATTTTTGCAAATTTAATGCGCAAGTGAAAAACCAAATTTTTGATTTTTTCACACTTGAAACTTGATGTTGCTCACTTGACGATTAGCAGAAGAAGGAGGTTGGTAAACTCTCAATAGAAAAAGTGTTTTACCTATCTTACTTGATGTCAAAGTTGACACGTCTATATTCATATCGATCATATGAGTAATTATTTCTGATTTCGATATCATATCATATCGATCGAATTTATAGAAACCATTTATTTCAAATTTTGCAAAATTTATTAAAACACATTTTGACTTTTATATAATAAGAAGACTATAATAATGGGACTATTTCGGGCTGAGAAAAAATAATAGACTTTGGTATATTTGGTATTGATTATGAAATTATAGAAACCATTTATTTCGAATTTTGCAAAATTTATTAAAATACATTTTGACCTTTATCTAATAAGAAGGCTATTAGTGGGAATATTTCGGACTGGGAAAAAATAATAGAAAAGAAATATATATTGAAGCACCTGGAAATTAATGAATCGGCCAGTACACACATTTAGTTTACATCGGAACATTTGATATAGCAGTGTACCTATAATGGAATACCTTAAGCTTCCACTACCAAAAACCATACCACAGATGTTTTGTTACATTTACTTGACACCATTGCTCGCAATAAAAAAACAATCGCGAAGTAGAGATAATACAATTAATAATAATTTACTGGGATTCGAACTGCGGACACTTGTATTTTAAGTTGACACCAGACACCAGTAGTGGGATTCTGTATTCAATTTTAACGATGAATCGCATCGTTAAGAATTATTCATTCAACCGTCGAACGGAACGGCAGTGTGTTTTTAATAGCGGATAAAATCATCGTAATAAGTACCTACTACGAATTTCAAGTGTCGTGGGATATTAAGCCACCATGCAGCGAAATTCAAAGACATCCACTGGGTTGCTAACTTCAGGGCCCAGTGGACGGGTATCGACTGGAGTTATAAATTTGGGCAATGACCAAGAGTTAGGCCCAATTAGTCGACCTGTAGACGGGTCGACAAGTGGCGACAATTTGACAAGTCGAACCTTTTCCAAGGTAACGGCATCAAAAGGAGGTAATCCCTCACGAAAGAGATTCAAGGAACGCAGAAATGCTTTGTTTATCCTAAAGAAATTAGGATCAGTCGACCCAAGCATGTTGTCGGCTAAACAAAGAGATTCCTTAAAATGGGCTCAAGGAATTATTGAGGCTGGAAAAAGGGAACGATCACAGGATGAGCTGCCATCCTCCAAAAGGGATCAACGATCGTTTGCCTCAGTTGCTAAAGACAGCCTTATGATGGCTATCATTAATAAAGGAGCATTGGACGGTATGGTTCCAAAGCAAAAATGGGGGGAAATTGAGAATGCTTTCTCTGGCGTCTACTCACAGGTGCTGGAAAAGTTTTCCGGCCAGATCCTCGACACCAAGAGGCTGGTTGGTATCAAGGACGATTTAAGCTAGTCGCATTTGAGGACCAGAGGTCTATAGAATGTTTTAAAGCTGCTCTGATACTATTTGGTGAAGTTTGGGAAGGAGCTGCTCTAGAGTTAGTCGAGAAGAAAGACATACCGGCCAGACCTAGAGCACATGCGTGGATACCTGCAAACCCTCCTGACCCTGAATCTATTTTAAATATACTGAAACAATGCAATCCAGATCTTCCAACAGCTGATTGGAAGGTTGGATCAGAAATAAGCGGATCCTCTTGTGAAGTCGAGGGAGATACCAAAGATTCAGAGGAGGTTTCTACTGCCTCAAAACTCACCAAACTTGAACCTATGGTTATTGCGAGAGTCACCGAGATCTCTGAAGAGGATATTCTTGATGACTCGATTGAAACGGCTGATGTGACGGTTGTGGAAAATCTCGATGGTCCTACGGATCCTCCAGATAAATCTTCACCATTGTAAGGCTGCATGTGCTGCCTTAAAAGTTCTCCTGATGAAAGGGGACATAGATATAGAAATTCAGATATCATTTCATTCAGTTCTTGCGAGGCCAAGGTGACGTCAAAACCTCTTACCTGTTTTTAGTAACAAAGGTTGGGGCACCTCCCTTATTGCAAACTTCGAAATTAGTACGCAAAATAAACAAAATAAAAATAAACTTGGCTGGTTTCAAGTGAACATAGCTTCCCAGATTATCGCTGCATCAGTTTCAAATTTGATGTTCATACCACCAAGACCATATTTCCGCCAAATGTTAGGAAAGCTGACTGGAATAGGTATAGGGGATCGTTCAATATGATGATACCTAAAATACCAGAGACAAATATGAGCACTGTGCAAGTTATTGGGCATGCAGTGGAGAGGATTACTAAGGCCTTCAACATGTCACTGAAAGCTGCATGCCCTAGAGGGAAGCCAAGGGGGAAAATCGACCACCATGGTGGTCTACGGAGTTAGGTAATATGAGGAAATCGTGCATGAAGCTCTTTAACAAAGCAAAGTCCACCAGAGCTCCTGTGGATTGGGACGCTTAAAAGAAAAAAAAGATGATACAAGCGAGAACTGAGAAAGGCTCAGCATAACTTTTGGAACGATTACTGCAGCAGCATTGAGAATACGTCCGAGGCTTCCAGACTGCGGAAGGTGCTAGCATCCACCAACTCCGTTCCAGGTTTCATTAAAACATCGGAGGGTAATTGGACAACGTTCAGTGAGGAGACGCTGGAGGTACTATTGGACACACATTTTCCCGGAAATCAGACGGTTGAAACATGTACTGGCGGTGCCACAGTGGCTCAGCGGTCGTTTCCTATCGAGGAAATTGTATCGGAATCTATATAGAATGGGCGTTAAATAGCTTTGGATCATTCAAATACCCCGGACCTGATGGAATTACTCCGGCGGAGTTACAAGCGGTGGCTGACAGAATTATCCCCTGGTTGTCGGCGATATATATAGGATGTATCAACTTTGCATATATTCCACGAAAGTGGAGGGAATCAAAAGTCGTTTTCATACCTAAAAGCCTCTCTCTCGAGTGCGAAGGATTTCCGACCAATCAGCTTATCATCATTCCTACTTAAGACTCTGGAGAGGATGATAGATATTTATCTTAGAACTAGCGTCGATTCAAGTTTGCTCTCGAAACGACAGCATGCATACTCGAAGGGCAGGTCTACTGAGAACACATTACATGAACTAGTCAGCTTTATTGAAAGCTCACTATCTGTCGAAGAATACACAATCGTGGCGTTTCTAGACATCGAAGGAGCGTTCAATAACGTCCATCTGAGCTCGATATTAAATGGACTGACAACTCTGAATGTTGATCCAGGTTAGAGGAACTTCTAAGGAAGAGAGGGATTTCAGCCACACTAGAACAAGCAAACATACAAAGGTATGTGAACAGAGGCACTCCTCAAGGAGGAGTTCTATCACCTCACAGGATGAGCTGCCATCCTCCAAAAGGGATCAACGATCGTTTGCCTCAGTTGCTAAAGACAGCCTTATGATGGCTATCATTAATAAAGGAGCATTGGACGGTATGGTTCCAAAGCAAAAATGGGGGGAAATTGAGAATGCTTTCTCTGGCGTCTACTCACAGGTGCTGGAAAAGTTTTCCGGCCAGATCCTCGACACCAAGAGGCTGGTTGGTATCAAGGACGATTTAAGCTAGTCGCATTTGAGGACCAGAGGTCTATAGAATGTTTTAAAGCTGCTCTGATACTAATTGGTGAAGTTTGGGAAGGAGCTGCTCTAGAGTTAGTCGAGAAGAAAGACATACCGGCCAGACCTAGAGCACATGCGTGGATACCTGCAAACCCTCCTGACCCTGAATCTATTTTAAATAGACTGAAACAATGCAATCCAGATCTTCCAACAGCTGATTGGAAGGTTGGATCAGAAATAAGCGGATCCTCTTGTGAAGTCGAGGGAGATACCAAAGATTCAGAGGAGGTTTCTACTGCCTCAAAACTCACCAAACTTGAACCTATGGTTATTGCGAGAGTCACCGAGATCTCTGAAGAGGATATTCTTGATGACTCGATTGAAACGGCTGATGTGACGGTTGTTGAAAATCTCGATGGTCCTACGGATCCTCCAGATAAATCTTCACCATTGTAAGGCTGCATGTGCTGCCTTAAAAGTTCTCCTGATGAAAGGGGACATAGATATAGAAATTCAGATATCATTTCATTCAGTTCTTGCGAGGCCAAGGTGACGTCAAAACCTCTTACCTGTTTTTAGTAACAAAGGTTGGGGCACCTCCCTTATTGCAAACTTCGAAATTAGTACGCAAAATAAACAAAATAAAAATAAACTTGGATGGTTTCAAGTAAACATAGCTTCCCAGATTATCGCTGCATCAGTTTCAAATTTGATGTTCATACCACCAAGACCATATTTCCGCCAAATGTTAGGAAAGCTGACTGGAATAGGTATAGGGGATCGTTCAATATGATGATACCTAAAATACCAGAGACAAATATGAGCACTGTGCAAGTTATTGGGCATGCAGTGGAGAGGATTACTAAGGCCTTCAACATGTCACTGAAAGCTGCATGCCCTAGAGGGAAGCCAAGGGGGAAAATCGACCACCATGGTGGTCTACGGAGTTAGGTAATATGAGGAAATCGTGCATGAAGCTCTTTAACAAAGCAAAGTCCACCAGAGCTCCTGTGGATTGGGACGCTTAAAAGAAAAAAAAGATGATACAAGCGAGAACTGAGAAAGGCTCAGCATAACTTTTGGAATGATTACTGCAGCAGCATTGAGAATACGTCCGAGGCTTCCAGACTGCGGAAGGTGCTAGCATCCACCAAATCCGTTCCAGGTTTCATTAAAACATCGGAGGGTAATTGGACAACGTTCAGTGAGGAGACGCTGGAGGTACTATTGGACACACATTTTCCCGGAAATCAGACGGTTGAAACATGTACTGGCGGTGCCACAGTGGCTCAGCGGTCGTTTCCTATCGAGGAAATTGTATCGGAATCTATATAGAATGGGCGTTAAATAGCTTTGGATCATTCAAATCCCCCGGACCTGATGGAATTACTCCGGCGGAGTTACAAGCGGTGGCTGACAGAATTATCCCCTGGTTGTCGGCGATATATATAGGATGTATCAACTTTGCATATATTCCACGAAAGTGGAGGGAATCAAAAGTCGTTTTCATACCTAAAAGCCTCTCTCTCGAGTGCGAAGGATTTCCGACCAATCAGCTTATCATCATTCCTACTTAAGACTCTGGAGAGGATGATAGATATTTATCTTAGAACTAGCGTCGATTCAAGTTTGCTCTCGAAACGACAGCATGCATACTCGAAGGGCAGGTCTACTGAGAACACATTACATGAACTAGTCAGCTTTATTGAAAGCTCACTATCTGTCGAAGAATACACAATCGTGGCGTTTCTAGACATCGAAGGAGCGTTCAATAACGTCCATCCGAGCTCGATATTAAATGGACTGACAACTCTGAATGTTGATCCAGGTTAGAGGAACTTCTAAGGAAGAGAGGGATTTCAGCCACACTAGGACAAGCAAACATACAAAGGTATGTGAACAGAGGCACTCCTCAAGGAGGAGTTCTATCACCTCTTCTTTGGAATGTTGCTATAAACGACCCTCTGGTTTCCCTAGAAAGCATACAAGTGGTGGCATACGCAGATGATGTGGTGGCAGTCAGGGGAAAATTCCCATCAACAGTTAGAGATATTATACAGAGAGCCCTCTGGATGACTGAGAAATGGGCGAAAGATAATGGTCTTGGGGTAAATCCTTGTAACGGAACGAAATACATTTTTATATTGTATTCTTCCTTACATATATTTATTCATTGTGCCTCGTATTGTTTATTGTGTGGCTACCATACATACACCCACTGACCTACTTTCCACATACCCACTGTCGTTCTATTCAGTATGTGTGGGTATGAAGTCAATGACACATAGGGCAATCTGACTTTGAGAAACAATTATTTGTGCTTGCTATGAGCATAATTCTCACCTACGTTGTGGCTGTGGGAGAATATAAACTCGGTGGTTTTGGACAACGAGCAAGAGTCTCCTGACAGCCGAAGGGTATTGAACACGACGAGTGGCACGACCGCAGTCAGTTCACACTAAGCGACAGGAACTCTACCACCGCACTAAGTGTTTCGGCATTTAGCTTGCTTCCGCACTAATAGCTTCGGTTATTAGCTTGCTTCCGCACTAATTGTTTCGGCAATTAGCTTGCTTCCGAACTAATCGTTTCACCGACGATTAGCTTGCTTCCGCACTAATAGCTTCGGCTATTAGCTTGCTTCCGCACTAGTGGCTTCGGCTATTAGCTTGCTTCCGCACTAATTGTTTCGGCAATTAGCTTGCTTCCGCAATAATCGTTTCACCGACGATTAGCTTGCTTCCGCACTAATAGCTTCGGCTATTAGCTTGCTTCCGCACTAATTGTTTCGGCAATTAGCTTGCTTCCGCACTAATAGCTTCGGATATTAGCTTGCTTCCGCACTAGTAGCTTCAGCTATTAGCTTGCTTCCGCACTAATCGTTTCCCGACGATTAGCTTGCTTCAGCACTAATAGCTTTGGCTATTATCTTGCTTCCGCACTAGTAGCTTCGACTCTTAGCTTGCTTCCGCACTAATAGCTTCGGCTATTAGCTTGCTTCCGCACTAATCGTTTCCCGACGATTACCTTGCTTCAGCACTAATAGCTTCGGCTATTAGCTTGCTTCCGCACTAGTAGCTTCGACTATTATTTTGCTTCCGCACTAGTAGCTTCGACTCTTAGCTTGCTTCCGCACTAGTAGTTTCGGCTATTAGCTTGCTTCCGCACTAATCGTTTCCCGACGATTAGCTTGCTTCCGCACTAATAGCTTCGGCTATTCGCTTGGTTCCGCGCTAGTAGTTTCGGCAATTAGCTTGCTTCCGCACTAATCGTTTCACCGACGATTAGCTTGCTTTCGCACTAATTGTTTCGGCAATTAGCTTGCTTCCGCACTAATAGCTTCGGCTATTAGCTTGCTTCCGCACTAGTAGCTTCGACTATTAGCTTGCTTCCGCACTAGTAGCTTCGGCTATTAGCTTGCTTTCGCACTAATCGTTTCCCGACGATTAGCTTGCTTCCGCACTAGTAGCTTCGACTCTTAGCCTGCTTCCGCACTAGTAGCTTCGGCTATTAGCTTGCTTCCGCACTAATCGTTTCCTGACGATTAGCTTGCTTCCGCACTAATAGCTTCGGCTATTCTCTTGGTTCCGCACTAGTAGCTTCGACAATTAGCTTGCTTCCGCACTAATCGTTTCACCGACGATTAGCTTGCTTCCGCACTAATTGTTTCGGCAATGAGCTTGCTTCCGCACTAATAGCTTCGGCTATTAGCTTGCTTCCGCACTAGTAGCTTCGGCTATTAGCTTGCTTCCGCACTAATCGTTTCCCGACGATTAGCTTGCTTCAGCACTAATAGCTTCGGCTATTAGCTTGCTTCCGCACTAGTAGCTTCGACTATTAGCTTGCTTCCGCACTAGTAGCTTCGGCTGTTAGCTTGCTTCCGCACTAATCGTTTCCCGACGATTACCTTGCTTCAGCACTAATAGCTTCGGCTATTAGCTTGCTTCCGCACTAGTAGCTTCGACTATTAGCTTGCTTCCGCACTAGTAGCTTCGGCTGTTAGCTTGCTTCCGCACTAATCGTTTCCCGACGATTACCTTGCTTCAGCACTAATAGCTTCGACTATTATTTTGCTTCCGCACTAGTAGCTTCGACTCTTAGCTTGCTTCCGCACTAGTAGTTTCGGCTATTAGCTTGCTTCCGCACTAATCGTTTCCCGACGATTAGCTTGCTTCCGCACTAATAGCTTCGGCTATTCGCTTGGTTCCGCGCTAGTAGTTTCGGCAATTAGCTTGCTTCCGCACTAATCGTTTCACCGACGATTAGCTTGCTTTCGCACTAATTGTTTCGGCAATTAGCTTGCTTCCGCACTAATAGCTTCGGCTATTAGCTTGCTTCCGCACTAGTAGCTTCGACTATTAGCTTGCTTCCGCACTAGTAGCTTCGGCTATTAGCTTGCTTTCGCACTAATCGTTTCCCGACGATTAGCTTGCTTCCGCACTAGTAGCTTCTGCTATTAGCTTGCTTCCGCACTAATCGTTTCCTGACGATTAGCTTGCTTCCGCACTAATAGCTTCGGCTATTCTCTTGGTTCCGCACTAGTAGCTTCGACAATTAGCTTGCTTCCGCACTAATCGTTTCACCGACGATTAGCTTGCTTCCGCACTAATTGTTTCGGCAATGAGCTAGCTTCCGCACTAATAGCTTCGGCTATTAGCTTGCTTCCGCACTAGTAGCTTCGGCTATTAGCTTGCTTCCGCACTAATCGTTTCCCGACGATTAGCTTGCTTCAGCACTAATAGCTTCGGCTATTAGCTTGCTTCCGCACTAGTAGCTTCGACTATTAGCTTGCTTCCGCACTAGTAGCTTCGGCTGTTAGCTTGCTTCCGCACTAATCGTTTCCCGACGATTACCTTGCTTCAGCACTAATAGCTTCGGCTATTAGCTTGCTTCCGCACTAGTAGCTTCGACTATTAGCTTGCTTCCGCACTAGTAGCTTCGGCTATTAGCTTGCTTTCGCACTAATCGTTTCCCGACGATTAGCTTGCTTCCGCACTAGTAGCTTCGACTCTTAGCTTGCTTCCGCACTAGTAGCTTCGGCTATTAGCTTGCTTCCGCACTAATCGTTTCCCGACGATTAGCTTGCTTCAGCACTAATAGCTTCGGCTATTAGCTTGCTTCCGCACTAGGAGATTCGGCTATTAGCTTGCTTCCGCACTAATCGTTTCACCGACGATTAGCTTGCTTCCGCACTAATAGCTTCGGCTATTAGCTTGCTTCCACTAGTTGTTTCGACAAATAGTTTGTAGTTTTGTTACTAACCTAACAACGAATCAACACCGAATCACCACATCACCCGGATTGTCAACATCGCTATTAACATTGAATCGCCGCATCACCCGAATCATCAACATCGGCCAACCATCGACAACCGACCAAACCAACACAACAAGCCACCGACGGCTGACCAGCAACTACCATCACAGCTACCGAACCATTAACCGAATCATCAACCGAATCAACAACCGAACAAGCAACCGAACCGTAAACCGATCATCATCGAACACCGTAACAACGACTTTAGCCGAACCAAAACGTCAACAACCGCCGACTTCAGTACTAAGAGGCTACGTAATAAATCACCGACCCCTCAGCATACCGTGCAGACATGAACATTATACGTATATAAGGTCAAATAAATAAAGTTCGTACTAATATTATTGTATAAATACCACCAAATCGTGTGTTCTTAATTTAAGGTTTGTGGGTCCTTAAAGTTGATCCTGGACGACCACTGGTCTACCTCAGCCGACGACAAAACCACGTTACATACTGCAAAGACAGGTTAGGCCCATTTCCTTAGGGGGTATTGAAATTCCCTTTAGTAAGTGTGCAAAATACCTTGGCGTTATTTTGGACAGGAAGTTGAACTTTAAGCTTAATATTGAAGAAAGGGCGAGGAAAGCAACGGTAGCTTTATACTCGTGCAAAAAGTAAATAGGGAAAAAATGGGGACTAAAACCAAAAATTGTGCATTGGCTATACACGGCAGAGGTTAGACCTATAATGCTATAAAAATGTTTGTCCTAAGTACATCCACTTATCCTAAGTACTTGTCCAATGGCCCGCCGATGTAATGAACCCCGAATCTAAGAACTTTTCGTTTTGGCGCTAAAATTCTTTGTGCAATTAACGGAGGTTAACCGTGTATTTTTTTTTTATTAAAAAATAGAAACCTATGCGGGGGTTCAGAAATTTAGGCTATTAATGGTGAAATTTATTTGAACGTAGGGGCAAATAAATTTTTTTAAATTCTTTACGGAATAGCATTTGTTGTTGAACAGCTTTTGTAACCCTTTTTTGTTCATTACTAAGATTGATTTTAAGGTATTATCTTTTTGGTTTAAACAGCTGATTAACGTTTCGTGTTTTGTTTCACTGTCCAACATCTTCAGATTGGTCCATAAATAACCCTCTCATGCCCCAATTTTTTTGCCAGCTGATTAAATATTCAATATTGACGATACAAAAGCAAGAAAACTAAACAAGAAAAATTTATACGGTAAAATTCAGTATATGCTACAAAGCCTCATGGACAGTTTCAACTAAGTTTTCTTTTTATTTTACCCATTTTTGTTGTCTTAAGGTGCGTTTTACTAAACGCTTCCTGATTTAATGAAGCCCGTCTAAAGGCGGGATTTGGCATTAGAGGGTTAACCCATGAATCTTCATACAAACTAATAATGATTTGTCCTTGAATTTTATTATTGATATACATACTCTGTTAAGGAAGTTCAGCTCCAGGTAGATATATGTTCACACTTTTTAGTTAAACATTTTTAATATAAAACTTACAAATAGTTTAAACTTTTCTGTAATATTTTATAGTATTCTAACTTATTTTCTGCCTCTAATTGTTAAATTAGTTTTTGGAGCGAATCTCGAATAGAACAATGGTTTGAAGATTTAAGCTGATAATTTCCCATTTCCTCGTCTCTATTGTACCGGCCTTTAACTAGAATACCGGCCTTTAACTAAAAGTACCTATTACATATGGGCTCTTCTAGTTTTAACCGCTGAGCCTTCTCGATTATTTTCTTCTGTTGAACCAACCAGATTGTTCCAGAAAGATTAGCAAACTAAGTTAACGTTTTTCAGGTCCGCCAGTAATCTAAAGCTATATGCCCCTAAAATTTGCTTACGCCTTTCACAAAATGCAGGACACTCACACAAGATGTGTTAGGGTAGGGTATTTCAGACTCACATAGACTATTCAGTCCATTGTGCTAACACAAGCGGTGAACTTCTCTGTTATCAATGAGTGCTGGTCAATTCAATGTTTAGCTCACTGACAAAGGGCCTACTATTTATAGCCGTGTCCCAACAGCGTTTCACGTTACTTAGAGAAGTTTTAAAACATTCAGGAATGTCAGCAGCATTACTCATCCACCGCTGAAAATCTGTTGGTGTTTGGTCGAAACTGGGATTGAACCTACGACCCTTTGTATACAGGGCGGGAATGCTTAGAAATACATATCGATCCATATTAATTTTGACTTCCGGCTAGACTATTCAGTCCATTGTGATACCACATTAACTAAAAGTACCTATTACATATGGGCACTTCTAGTTTTAACCGTTGAACCCTCTCGCCGTTAAAATCGCCATTTTTTCACGATTACTTTTCTTAATTAATCCACGACGACAAAACCACGTTACATACTGCAAAGACAGGTTAGGCCCATTTCCTTAGGGGGTATTGAAATTCCCTTTAGTGAGTGTGCAAAATACCTTGGCGTTATTTTGGACAGGAAGTTGAACTTTAAGCTTAATATTGAAGAAAGGGCGAGGAAAGCAACGGTAGCTTTATACTCGTGCAAAAAGTAAATAGGGAAAAAAATGGGGACTAAAACCAAAAATTGTGCATTGGCTATACACGGCAGAGGTTAGACCTATAATGCTATAAAAATGTTTGTCCTAAGTACATCCACTTATCCTAAGTACTTGTCCAATGGCCCGCCGATGTAATGAACCCCGAATCTAAGAACTTTTCGTTTTGGCGCTAAAATTCTTTGTGCAATTAACGGAGGTTAACCGTGTATTTTTTTTGTTTTATTAAAAAATAGAAACCTATGCGAGGGTCTTCTAGTTTTAACCGTTGAACCCTCTCGCCGTTAAAATCGCCATTTTTTCACGATTACTTTTCTTAATTAATCCACTTTAAGGAATACAAACTTTGTGAAAATTTTCTCTGGGCTATTCCCCATTATGTTATAATAAAATTTGCAACAAATATGTATAATTTTATTAGAGGTGTGCACGTGACACGAAATTGTCGTGAATCACGAAAAATTTCGTGACTCACGCGTGTGTCAAGCTGATGGCAACGGCGTGAGTATACGTGAGTCACGAAAATAATTGCTTCGTGAGTGTGCGTGAGTAACGAAATTCGGAAAAATACGCTCACCGAAAAAATCCCGCCCCCGCTTACGAGGTGAATTGATTTACAATTTTAATGACACCTTGAACGTTAAGAGTTTAATAACGCTCTCGATTTTAATCATGCTCATGTTTTAAGTGAGTAAGATTTTTCCGTCGTGAGTGTGCGTGAGTAAAATATTACTCACATGCACACCTCTAAATTGTATGCCTTTTTTACTGATTTAATGTTCACTTTAGCGGCTAAACTCGAACTTAATACCCAACCTTTAGCCAGTTAAACAAGCTCGTCTTAGTTATTATTATTAGTTATCAGAAGATGGCTTACGAAATTTTGAAATGGGTGCGCTTTAAGTAATCACAAGTTAATTTTTCAGCAAGATAAAAGCACCGTTCATGTCAGAATATTTTCACAATTTTCTTTGAATACAATATTTAGATTCCACACAAAATTAAGTTATTTGTACGTCATTTGTGGGATGATTGACATATCCCACAAATGACGTACATACGCTACGTTTTACCCTGTTTAGGTAAATCACAAACATTTATATTTTTCACAGGGTACCTGTGTATAGGAATTTGGTTCCAGTAACATAATAGTATTTGACATTACTTACCTTTTTGTCTCATATAATTGTATCTCGGTCTTTAAAGTTTTATTTGCATTACTTCCTTATTCTTTCGGCCTTTTCACATTTATTTCTTGATTTTCAAGTTTAATTAAGTTACTCAAAATAACATAGTGGTCTTATCCCAAATAACCGATTTGTCAATTGGTTTTTATTATTAAATAGGCTCTATTGTACCACATTCAAGCAAAAAATATACAAAAATTATTGCAATTTATTACCTGTTATTAGATTTTAATCGGACAACTTTTCACTTTATGTTTTAAATAAAAACAATTAATATACATCAAGACTTGATCTAGTTATGAGTGTTGCGGTCCTTCGCATTCAATTGTTCTTATGCGCATAATCCAGAATAATATAAACAAATAAGGGTTGCTAGTAACATGAACGTACTATTAACGCGCATATGCAGTTTTGAGAGGGAAACTTTTTCACCTTCATTCCAAGGTATAATACAACGAATAATTCGTTATTAAATTCTCAAACATTACATAACTTATTCGTCCAAATTTTTCAGACATTAGTTTCACCACTGTATCTGAAAGACTGTATATAATATCTATATATATAAAATTCAAATTATGTTTGTTTATTTGTTTGTTTGTTTATTTGTATGTTCCGGGTTGGCGCGAAAACGGCTGAACCGATTTACTTGAAACTTTCAGAGATCGTGGGGGGCACTCATGTGCTGAAAATAGGGTACCTCATTTTTTGACATATGGTCGCGGAGAGGAACCTCCCCTTTGTCCGACTTTTTTAAAATTAGACCAAAGTTGACCGATTTGCTTGAAATTTTCATTGAATGTTGGGGTTGGCATCTAGACAAAAATCCGCTACATTATTTTTCGGTATTTGGTCGGGGAGGGGGACCTCTCCTTTGCCGATTTTTTTTGAAAGTACAAACAAAACTAAACTCCCCCGACTGAAATTTTACGGAAAAAACGGGTTATGAAATTTATATCAGGTTCCTGATTTTTTAATAAAAATAAAAGGGCATAGGGAGACATCCGCTTCTCTTAAGTACATACAGAGAAACAATTAAACTTTACCGAGTTACTTGAGGACTGGGGAGAGGTTACGATATTAATAGTTGATACCTGATTTTGTGATATTTGGACGGAAGAGAGGCCGCCCCTTTAGGCTTATAATTTGTTTGACATTTTCTGGAACGTTTACAAAAGATACGCTACATCACTTTTCGATATTTGGTCGGGGAGGATGTCCTCCTCTAAAACTGCAAAAAAAAATTAAGTTTTCTTGAAATTTACAAAAGCAGTGGGGGAAGGTTATGAACGAAGAGGCAACCTTCCTTGCCCCACACTTGAAGGAAAGTTTTAAGAATTTTCAGGGAAGGTTTAGAGGTGCTATTCACTACGGTGTTTGTCGATATTGTATCGGGGAAAGTGACGTCCCTTTAAAACAATAGAGCAAAATTTAAACATCGCCGATCTACTTGAAATTTACAGGGAACGTGGGAGGAGGTGATTAAATTTATACATGATTTTTAAATTGGTATATGATTTTTCGATATCTGGTTGGGGAAGGGGAAAATTGAAATAAACTTTGTCTATTTACTTCGATAGAATTTATAGGGACCATTGAGTAGTTGCGAAATTAATATAGGGTACGTGATAGTCCGATATCAAATCGGAGTGGTGCGAAGGTGGGGAGAGGGTGCCCTTTTGTCCGTTTTTTTTCTTAAATTGAAAGTAGAGGGTTGTCCATAAATGGGAACTCGGTACATAATTTTATGATTTTTGCACAGACTTCTGCCAGACTTCTTTTTAGTAAAGAACTTAAATTTACATGAAATTGGTAGCCAACGTAGAGGGTACATCATTTTCCAACATTTTAGCAAATGTTAATGTGGTAAAATTTTTACGTTTGCTTTTTCCGATTTATTAGATAATATAGTGCTTAATTTTCAGATTTGTTGAGGAAAAGGATACCTTTCCTTGACAAACCACACTTAAAATTCACAAGAAATATAGAAGATTGTCCAACTACTTGAATACAGAACATTATTAAAAAAATTTTGAGGAAAGGGTACACCCTCTCCCGCCGTATTTGTACCTATAAACGAAAAATCAAGTAGTCCGATTTGTTTAAAAGAATTCAAATCTTTTCGAATTTGTTTTCAGCACGAAGGACTAAGTTAACGCAAAATGTTCCTCCAAATACGCTTCGGAAGGCGCAGCGAAGCGGGCCGGGTTACGCTAGTATTAAAATAAATTTTAATTTTCAAAGCTGGGATGGGTATTACTGTCGTATTTCACACGAATTAAAATATTCTTTTTTTTAAAACTTCCCAATAAACACAAACGTTTGAAAAATGCTAAATTTCAACAATTTTTCAAAGGATTAGCGTAAGATTCAAGTTGAGAAATTGTTTAGAAAATCGCGTTCTCAACAAAAAACAGACATTACCCTCAACAGTGAAATTCAACACATTAGCAATAATATTTCAAGTGTTAACCTCAAATTGAAATGCATCGCTACTCAATAATTTGTCAAACAATTTCCGATGCCAGTCAAATTCAAATTTAACATCGTTGCAAATACTTTTCAACCTAAATTTGTATGAATGATATCCCCACTTCAAATTGAAAGTCAAAGCCAAAATTCTATGAATTTTGTATAATTTATTCATTTTCATCAAAATAAAATATATAATAATACACTACACTACATAATACACTATAATACCAATTGATAAATAATAATCTTATTAAACACATCAACAAATAAGAACAAAAAAAAACAAACAAACAACAAAACTTTAAATATCTTAAACATCGTTAGTAAACACTTTTGCATTGATAATTCGATTTCCTTCCTGTTGGTGTCATAAAACAGCATTAAAATTTATTAACATGCGGGCAATTTGAAATTAGGAACGTACTGGACCGCGTGTTAGAATTGATTTCCAGCAGAAGGAATTCACAAAATATCCATTTTAAACTGATCATAGCATATGAATTAAACTGACGATGTGATGCACATTTTCATCCAGAAGTTGTTGATTTCAACTATTTGTTGTTTTTAACAATTTAATTGGTTGCACTTGTAATGTTGCTGGAAACTTTTTCTTGTCGATATGTTGCAAGAATGTAACATCCAAAGATTTTAGTTTTCTGCAAAGAGATTTAAATTTAGTGACTTCTCTAAAGAGTTGATTTAATTTTTCATATTGACGTACTAATTATTATAAACTATTTGAAGCAGTTCCAGTTAATTGTCCACCTTTTTTTATCGGTCAGCTTTTTAATGTTTTCAAGAACGTAGAATCCATAATTTTAGTTTTCTGCAAAGAGATATACATTTAGTGACTTCCTTAAAGTTTTATTTCATTTTTTATTTTCACTTACCTATTTTTATAAACTATTTGGTTATTTGTCTAAAATTTTCCATTTTTTTTTATTTCTTGCGATTGACCACGAACTTCGTTGCACAAATAAGTATTGAAAACCACTTGGTTTTTTCGTTGCATTTTAGGGTAGTGTTTTGTCAAAGTTTTTTCATATTATCTTAAACACCTTTTCAAAGATTTCGTCAACATTTTGGCAAATTGGAAGTAATTCGCAAACAATTTGAAGATGTATTGAAGATGAGCTATTTCAAGTCAAGTTGAATTTATTTTGAAAATTATATTTACTCTCAAACTGAAAAGTTGTTGCATTTGAAAAACGCTCATCCTCTGTTTATGCTTTACTTTAAAAAGGGAAATTTCATTTCGTTCCCGAGGAAAGTATTATTTCTTTAGGTGTATCCATCCTTACAAACAAAATTATAAATAACAAAACACCCATTTGTTCTTAACTTGCTGAACTTAAATCAAACTTAAGGAAAATATGGGATGAGTATGGATAAACAAAGAGAAGCTTTAACAATTGAAGTCATCAGTTATTCCGTGTATTATTTTTTATTATTTTATTTATCATAAGATCAATAATAAAAATTTATTTTTAGTACAAATATCTTAATGAATACCATTAATACTAAAGTGTACGAGGCTTAAATTTATTTAATCAAGAAATTAGTATACCATTACTATAACTCTTCTTTTAAATAACACTGACTAAACTCTTTGTCAAATTTGATTTGAAAATTTATCGATTTTTGGCTTAATTGAAATAAGTAATTTTGAATATTTCGGATTAGTAAACATATTTCGTGTATTTGAAAATTAGTTTAGAATTTAAATAGAAATAATTAATGACTTAAAATAAAGTAAATTCAAGAAATTCGTCGAATTTTATGTGGACAGTAAAATAGGTGTATATGACAAACATGAAAATAATATAAGAATTCGTACATGAATTTTAGTGTTTGCAATAAGCATCAAACCAGGTCGTTAATATCCTGTATATTCACCGGTGCTGACAAAAACGAGAAACAAAGTGGCGAAATATCATTTGGATCGACGAAACTAAAATCAATCTGTTTGGTAATGATGCTGAAAGGAATGTTCGTCGTCCGAAAGGAAAATAATTCTGTTACAAACGTTGCCGTACAATGAAAAACGATGTTATGTTTTCGATTTAAATACAAAAACTAAACTCTATTTATTTTTCTCCAAACTCCAAAACAAAGGCTACTATGTCTAAAAATCTAGCATAATCCAATTATCCAAAAAGTCATGGCTACTACGATTAGAAATCGTTCAAAGTATTGTTCCAACATCCTTCTTTCTTAATCTTGAATTCTTTGTCGGAGTTGATTGCAATGTTTACGGAACAATATGCGTCGATTTTCTGCATCCATCAATACATTGTATATGACAGAACCAACTCTTTCAATTATCTGGCCTTTGCACCACTTTACTTTGTCGTTCCTAAACATTTGCGCGAACACCAAATCGCCTCTTTGAAACTCTCTCTTACGTGCACCATGTTTCTTATTGAAAGTTGATTCCATCGCTTCATTTCTATTTGCAAATGTATGAATATGATTCGTAACTGGTTTTAGCAAATCGAGAGGCAACCTTAAATTTCTTCCGATAAACCATTCAGCTGGACTTTTGCTCTCAGGAGCGTTTGGATTAGGTGTTGATCGATAAGCTGCCAAAAACGTAGTTAAATGAAGTTTGTCGTCCTTTGAATATTCATTGTACGCTTTCTGCAAGGCTCTTTTTACCATATCAACAAATCGTTCGGCCTGTCCGTTCGACTGAGGATGGTAAGGAGGAGTAGTCATATGCTTTATGCCATATCTTTTACAAAATGATTGAAATTCGGCGCTATTAAATTGTGTGCCGTTGTCAGACACAATTGTTTTTGGAGATCCATATCTGCTTATAAAAGCTTCCAAAGTCATTATTATGGTTTTGCTTGGTATGGACGATATCTGCTCGACTTCAGGCCACTTTGAAAAACTATCAACCATCACAAAATAGTAATTTCCCCTGACAGGCCCAGCAATGTCAATATGAAGTCTTTCCAAAACAGACTGTGGAATGG
Source organism: Haematobia irritans (assembly GCF_050003625.1). Classification (NCBI taxonomy): domain Eukaryota; kingdom Metazoa; phylum Arthropoda; class Insecta; order Diptera; family Muscidae; genus Haematobia; species Haematobia irritans. Next base: position 107,669,959 of record NC_134398.1, on the reverse strand, counting down.
GCCAGGAGCTCAATGTAGTTTTCTTCGGTGATTTTGAAGCCGAAGCGCAACCATAACATTTGGATACAAATTCTTTAATATCGCTGTCTATTTTTGGCCAATAACGTAAGATCTGGCAATAGCTTTCATGCGTTCAATACCTTGATGACCACGATGTAATTCTTGCAAAATATTCTCTTTTAATCCACTTGGTATTACAACCAGGTCCGCGTACATCAAACAATCATCAACTAAAGACAATGACTCCTTTCGATAAAAAAATTGACGAACCTCGTCATCCAAAAATTCAGCGTTATTAGGCCATCCATTTTGTGCAAAATCGAGAACCTTTTTAAGAACTAGATCGTCCTTTGTTGCTTCTGCGATTTGTTCCTTTGTTATTGGAAGTTGTGAAATGTTTTCGCTCAATATAACTTTAATTTCGTTCTCCATAGATATGGTAGATACCACAAAATCTTCATCCCCTGATCTATTTGACATCAATCTTGATAATACATCCACATTCCCGAAATCTTTAGTATTCACATACTGTATATCAAAATCATAACTCATCATAGTCAGTGCCCATCTTTGCAGTCTGTTAGCAACGTGCGTTGGAATACCCTTCTTAGATCCAAAAATAGCTAACAAAGGTTTATGATCTGTTAGTAATGAAAATTTACGACCATAAATCATTTTGTGGAATTTTGTACAGGCATATACAAGTGCCTCCTTTTCAATTTGACTATAACGCTTTTCCGCTGGAGTAATAGCACGAGATATATGATAAATTACCTTGTTCGAACCGTTAGACATTGTATGGAAAATTTGGGCACCAATACCAACTGTCGAAGCATCTGCTGCAATTGTAACTGGCAATTCTGGGTTATAATGAGTCAGCAAAAGATCTGACGATAGTAATTTCTTGAATTCGTTAAACGATTGTTCACAATTTTCGTCCCATGTATATTTAACATCTTTCTTAAGAAGTTCGTCTAAGGGATGGCGTAATTGTCTCATTTGGGAAATAAATTTACCATAATAATTTACCGCTCCTAGAAACGATCTAAGCTCAGACACATTCTTTGGTCTTGGTAGCTCTCGTATAGCTTGAGTTTTCATTGGATCGGGATAGATGCCGTTAGCATCTAAAATATGTCCAAGATATTTGATGGATGTTTTGAAAACGTCACATTTCTCCCAGTTTACAGTCAACCCATAATCTTGGAAACGTTCCATGACTTCCACCACTAATTGATAATTTTGTTCGACAGTTGGAGTAGCGATAATTATATCATCTAAGTATTATAACATTATCCAATCCATTTAAAATTCGTTCCATTGCCTGTTGAAAAGCCCCAGGAGCCGACATAATACCAAACGGTAATCGTTTATATGCGTATAATCCTTTGTGTGTGTTTACGGTAAGAATTTTCTTTGAGTTATCATCAACTTCGAATTGAAGATACGCATCTGACAAGTCTATAGTACTAAACACTTTACAGTTGTGCATTTTAGAAAAAATGTCATCAATGTGTGGTATCGGATATTGATTTTTCCGAAGACATGCGTTTAATCTCGTGGAGTAATCCCCACATATGCGAATTTTATTGCTTGATTTACGTACCACAACAATTGGAGCCGCCCAATCGGAATAATTTACATGGGTTATAATATTAGCACGTTCAAGGCGGTTCAGTTCCTCCTCAACAATTGGTAACATAGCATACGGAACAGATCTCTTCGGTTTAAAAACGGGTTTACTATCGGGGATCAGTTCTAGATTTATCTTGAACTTTTTGCAATGGCCCGTTTGATGATTTATAACGTCAGGATACTTCATTTGTATCAGTTTCTTAAAGTTATCCGTATCTATTTTTGATTGGATATTGAGACAAAATGATGTTATTGGTTTAGACCATAGAGCAAATTTATCTTAGGTCTATTCCAAAGACATTTAGTATTGAAGAACGTGCAACATATATGATTGACTGAACTGATTTGTTGCAAAATTCAACATTTGCCGAAAATTCCCCCATTAAATCTATGCAATTGCTGGAAGCATCTGTAGCATTTCTATGACATTTGGAAAGTGGAGGACTATTTAATCTTACCCATTTCTGTTCCGATATAATTGTAACATCTGAAGCTGTATCGAATTGAAGTTGAAGTTCCCTACCACAGATGCTGACGGTAATATATTTTCTTGAAATATTTGGTTGCTGAATTTGATTTACCTGATCTATGCTAATAATTGATACCATTTCGGATGAAACTTTTCTTCGGCCATTATTTTTCGTATCATTATAATATGTCTTATGATTATCATTATTTCCAAGACATGCACAATATCCATCGGTGTGACCTATTCTATTACATAGTTTGCATTTGTGATCCGAAAATGGGAAATTTTTAACGAAATGCATAGCCCCACATTGCCAACATGGTCGTTTCGGTGTTTCCTTTTTTGAGTGTGAATTTGATTTTGATCCATATTGTCTATGTACTTTATTCACTTGAGTGTCGACACTTGAAGGGAACTCTATAGGTGATTGAGCGCCTAGTTGAACATCTTCTTTAAGAGATTTATATCGTTGAGCTTCTTCTACTAGCTTGTCCAATGTCAGCGTATCAGCATCGTTCTCCATTAACGTCAAAAGCTTGGAGCGTAGGTCAGCCTCCACAGAGGACTTAAGACCAATGATAAAAATTAAGCATTTCAATTCCATAGACGTCATTTGCCCATGAACAAAATTTTCGCACTATTCACTCTTGACCCATAACTTACAAAATCCTCTAAGTCGCTTTTCTGGGTATTGAGACATTTATATCGAATGCTAAATAATGACTCCTTTTTGTCAAACATAAATTTGAGTTGTTGGACAGTCTTATGGAAATCCAAATCTTTCGGTTTTTCTGGCAATATGGAATCAGCATATTTTGTGTAGTCCTTGTGATTTAATTTTCGAAGTAGCAGCCGAACTTTAGCACTATCATCCAAACTCTTAGCGTCCTCGCTAAAATGGTCTTCGAAACGTGCAAACCAACTTGAAAATGTTAAGTTATCTGCAGGTTCGTAACGAAATTCTTGAATGTTCCTGGAAATAATATCCATCAATGCCTCTTGATGTTGTGGAACTGACGTACCTGGAGAAATTTGTGTTTGTGAATTCAAATTTCTCGATAGCATTTCCATTAAATCCTGTTGGCGTTTTGCCGTTTCTTGTTGTTGTGCCATCAACTGGGCTAGAATATTTTCTAAAGTAGCCATCGCGTAGACTCGATAAAATCCTCGTCGCCAATTGTTACAAACGTTGCCGTACAATGAAAAACGATGTTATGTTTTCGATTTAAATACAAAAACTAAACTCTATTTATTTTTCTCCAAACTCCAAAACAAAGGCTACTATGTCTAAAAATCTAGCATAATCCAATTATCCAAGAAGTCATGGCTATTACGATTAGAAATCGTTCAAAGTATTGTTCCAATTTAGATTTACAAAAGAAACTGCTAAACACTGAGGAAAATCCGAAACACTCATCAAAGTTAGTGAGTGAATGGTTTCGGGATCATAATTCGAACGTTGTTGAGTTGCCAAGTTAGTCCACCGTTGAAAGCCTTTGGGGCGAACTCAAGAGTCAACTCTCTAAGCTTTCCTGCAAAAAACAATTGTGGGAAAATATTCAAAAAGTATGGTATCTCTACCTGTATATTAACAGGTAGAGATATGCCGTAAGTTAATTTCATCCCACCCAGTGAATATACAGGATATTAACGACCTGGTTTGATGCTTATTGCAAACACAACATTCTTGTGCAAATTCTTATATTATTTTTAGACTTATTTATTTATCACATTAGAACAATAAGAAGGTGTTACTTTTGTAGTTCAATGTATACATCATAAAGAGAGTCATTAATTGTAATTGAATTGTAAGAATTAGTAAGTCATTATTATCAAATCCTAAAGTAACAATAAAGGTTTATATTTATTAAATAATACAATAAAATTTAAAATTAAAAATTTGGTTTAGGTTATATGTAGTTTCAGAACTATCAAGTAAGAGAAAAAAGGAAATCAGTAATTTGAAAAATATTGAAATACTTCAAACTTACAACTGTGTTTCATTGTTACATTTTTTAAACGTTGCTGTAATGAATTCCACAATTTGATCGAGTTAACGAAAAAAATCTGCTGGTGTTGGTAAACCTGAATCTTGGTATTATAATAGTCCATGTCGGACTTGTTGAGTAACCAAAAACAAATTTTTCATATAGGTAACCAGGTTTCTGTGAGTACAATAGGTTATACAAGAAAACCAAATTCCTATACGACATATAATCCTCTAGGTCAATACCAAGAATAATTTTGCGCCACGTCGAGATACTAGTAAAGCGGCTTAGACCATATGCATTATTATACGATACCAGTAACTTATGCATTGAACCAGCGTCAAGCTTTCTAAATACTTCGTCAGAATAAGTTATTAAAGAAAGTATCAACTGAATGACATGTTTACGTCTGAGCTCTGTCGGTGTATGTTTAGATGAAACACGCAAGTTACGAGGTGAACAGTATACCTTACACGTTAAAGATGAATTAATGTAAAACCCCAAGTACTTCGCCTTTTTAACATATTGCAGATTTGAGCAACCAAGTTTGAGTATCGGGACATTATCCGTATCAATATGGTATCTACATATAGGTAAAACCGAACATTTGTTTGGATTGAGAGACAAACCATTTGAGTTTGCCCAATCCCACACTAACTGCGGATCCTCATTCAACATCCTGACGGTATCGTCTATTGCCAATGCCTCCTTAGTTATGTACAATAGTATATCATCCGCGTAGGCATGTCCTCGAATACTTACATACCGCGAATACGTCATTAATAAAGATTCTAAACAGAAGTGGGTCCAGCACTGAACCTTGTGGAACTCCCATAGAGACTGCTTTAAGACGGGATTCCATGCCTTTACTACAACATTCTGAGCTTGATCAGAGAGGTAACTCCTCATACAACTAAGAGATGACTGAAACCAAATTAGTACTTAAGTTTTTCACATAGTATTCTGTGATTCACTCTGTCAAAAGCCTTCGTAAAGTCCAGGAAACACATCAACGAAGTATTGCCTTGATCATATTCGGTTCATAGATCCATGACCTTTAGTACCGTTGTAGTGCAACTGTGCGACTTTCGGAATCCAGATTGAAAAGATTATTCTCATTCAGATATTTAGTAATCTGGGAAGATAGAATGGATTCGAAGATCTTTGACAAAACTGAAAGAATACTTATAGGTCTAAAATCACTGGGGCCAATAGGTGATGTCAACTTTCCATATACTAGAAAAGTGGGACGTCGTTATGCAGTGTTTGAAAATATGTATCATAACAAGAATTTAACTGATACACCATCCTCACCAATAGCATCTGATTTAACCATAATCGTAGACCCATACACATCGGACTCAGATATTTGAGTAAATTCAAATCTGGATGTACAGTAGAGAGAAGGATGAAGTTCAGTTTCCCCTACACCCTAAAAAAAATCGCTTCTTTAACATATGTTCCAAACATATTTTGCAGGAAGCATATATATTATTGGATACTGCCGAAACATTAATATGTTTGTTTTATGTGAACATATTATATGTTTGGAAGCATTTTGAGCCCAAAAATATTATATGCTTGGAAGAATTCTTCCCAAAGACGATTGTGCTCATTGCCTAACATACTCGTAATTTTCACTTCCACGAAATATTTTAGTTCTTGGCACCTTTTTCTGTAATACAAATAATGTTGAAGAAATTATTCACTTTTATAAATTTTTTAAATTTTACCTTTTGCCTGCACGGAGAATCGAACCGAGGACCATACAATTTGTAAGCCAACACACTATCCACTGGGCTACGTGGCTGTTATAGTCACCAGTAGATAATTATTGTTATAAGTTACATTTATATAGCATAGTTTGCAGCGCCCACGAGCCCATGCAAACATAACATTATTTAACAGAAACATACATTTGTTTGCCACGTGGAGCAGTGGTTAGCATGTCTGCCTTGCATGCAAAGGGTCGTGGGTTCAATCCCTGCTCCGACCGAACATTTTTTTTTTAATTTACACATTTATATCTATACTATATTAAATTTTTATAATGAAACTTCGAAATGTGGGTTATTAAAGATTTATAGTCAGTAACAGTGCTTGATATAAACGAAATTGACTGATTTTTGGATAAAATATTATTTTTTTATTGCAAAAATAACAACTTTGTAACAAAAAACTGTTTTTGGTACAAAACTTTAAAATTTGGAAGGAATTAAAAAACTCTAACAAAAGAAGAACGTGGAGTCGAGTATAAACATACATAAATAATTTTATAATATAAACATAAACTTATTTAGGCGTGAACAGTTTTTTACTAGTATTTAACACCATCGCTTTAAAATGTCTTTTATTTTTCTTTAATAATTCATTTTAAAGAAAATAAACTTGTTAAATTGTTTTAGCTGCAAAACTCGAACTTAATGCCCGTCAACTCCTCGTGGACTACTTATTAATAAAGAGGAACTAAACTTTGTTTTTATACATTTTACTGGGTCATTTTTCACTATTTCCTCCTTATTTCATTTTACTGTCCCAACTCTAAAAAGAGTATAGTGCCCTTTCGTTATTTTTATGAAGACCCCTGATTTCTTTTAACGAACCAAGAAAAAAATTGTGCCCATAATGCCAAAATGATAAACAAAACACATGTCCACACATACATAAAATGCTGCTTTCAAGGCGAAAAAATATGCTGTTTGTTTTTCAAAAGTCTATTCTCTTTGTTCCGAATGTCTATTCTCTTTATTCAAATTAAATAATATTTATGGCCTTATCATAAAACAGTTTTCCGAAACAACATACAAGCGGTTTCACAGAAATTGCTCTCATTTCATTCTCTCACTGTGTTATGTTGATATCTTTTTATTCAACCCTCCCGGTTTCCATCTCTATTTCTTTCTCTATACTAACTCTATCTCTCTGTCGCTCTCTGAATAAAGTATCACAACATATATATGTTTACTCGAAATTTGTAAATTTATATATGTTTACATTCACGCATATTATTTTTATGAAACATTCATGCCCCAAACATAATATATTCTAACATATTAACATATGTGTCCCAAACATTTTGTGTTAGTTTAGGAACATTACATGTTTGCACTTAAATATATTGTGTTTTAAAATTGTGCCCGAAACACATTTTGTTTATATCGGAACATATGAAAAACATATTTTTCTAACAGTGTAGATAGACACTTTCACCCCCAGTAAAATGACCTTTCAGAACCTCAGGGTCAATACCACATTTAGCTGAACTACGTCCATGGATTCCTAATCTATCTAGTTTCGTCCAAAGTTGGCGCACCGGCAAGTCCAAACTTAATTTACGAGCGAAGTATCTTACCTTAGCCTGTCTATTACTTATACCATTCTTCCACTGACACCGCTAGTGAAGGAGAACTGTGCAGGAAGATTTGGAAAATACTCTAACAGCCTCCGAAGGAAGACATGAACAGGAAGATTCATAAAATACATTGACCGCTTCCGAAGGAAACGCAGCTCTAATGGAAACCACGTTAACAGCCTCAGAGGGGAACGACAATGATGATATGTCATCGGATGCAACAATTCATAGCGCTGACCGTGATTCGTCTGACCTCATACCCCATGTTGAAGTTCCAATTAATGTTTTTAAGAACCAGATCATCATAAAAATCGGAATGGATCTGACATCTTTTGAGGAACCACATCGTGGCTACACTCGACATTTTGTATCATCGTCACAGTGGAACAAGGATTCGCTCACCGTCGTCCTATGTTAAAAAAAAAAATTACAACCTAACATTTTGAATGGCATAAAAGTTAATGAAAGTCTACTCGGTATGATGCAAGAGATTTCTCCCAGTATAAAATACATGTAACACAACGAATGATAACTGACGTTACATCAAAAGAGCGCCAAATCGAGATAATTGAGACGGAGCATGGAAGGGCTCATCCAAATTCCAGAGAAAATAAGGAACAAATCTTAGAGCGATACTACTTCCCGCGCATGCAGGTTGATGTTAGGAACTATGTGGCTAATTGTGACTTGTACAATAGGTGCAAATATGACAGAAGACCTTCGCAGCCATACCATCAGAAAACCCCTGATCCTAGATATCCCTGTGAAATTCTTCATATGGATATAATGGAAATTCAGGGACACAAATTCATAACATGCATAGATAAATTTACGAAATTTACAACACCTAAAATCCTTGTCACCGATAACAAAAGTATTGGTTGGGAATTCAACTTTATCTTACACCTGCACAGAGAAGTGAAGTTAATGGTCAAGTGGAAAGGGTCCACTCGACGATAATAGAGATATATAGATGTTTGAAATCGGAATACCCTGACCTCTCTGTGGAGGAATTGGTCGAGATCTGTGTGGATCGATATAATACTATACATTCCGTGACAAATAAGACACCCCGTTATTTATTCTTTAATAAATTTGTTGGGGTAGATTATGAAAGACTTCTTTCCGAACAGGCTAAAGTTAATAAGAACCTTAGACATCTGTTGAAATGACATGCTGCAGCCCGTACTGCTAGAATAAATAAGAAGAGGCAAAGTGGGAGAACATATAACAAAGGAGATAGAATTTATGTGGCCATTAAGACTATTAAAGGAAAGAATAAACCTTTATTCAGACAGGAAATAGTAGAAGAGGACAATAGAGTGACAGTGCTGACAAAAAGTGGGAGAAGGATTCACAAACAACATTTTAAGAATATTTTGTCGCTCAAATAAAAAAGCGAATCTCCGCTGATAATGTTCAATTCAAGTTCCTTCCTTCTTCCTCCTTCACTTCTTAATTCTTGGCAATGATTTACTTAAAGCAAATAAATATCTAAAGTAAATGAGTAGTAATAATTTTTTTTAATATACATGTACAATAAAACAAAACAAGTATATACGGCCGTAAGTTCGGCCAGGCCGAATCTTATGTACTCTCCACCATGGATTGCGTAGGAACTTCTACTAAAGGCTGTCATCCACAATCGAATTACTTGCGTTGCGATAACACTTGCCGATGGCAAGTTATCGTACAACTTTTTAACACTGTCTTCTAAATTGTAAGTTAGTCCATAAGGGGTATATATTAAACAAAAAAAAAAGGCCGATTAAATACGTATATAATTCAGTTTGACAAAATTTTCTATAGAAATAAAATTCTGACAAAATTTTCTATAGAAATAAAAACTTGACAAAATTTTCTATAGAAATAAAATGTTGACAAAATTTTCTATGGAAGTAAAATGTTAACAAAATTTTCTATAGCAATAAAATTTTGACAAAATTTTCTATAGAAATAAAATGTTGACAAAATTTTCTATAGAAATAAAATGTTGACAAAATGTTCTATAGAAATAAAATGTTGACAAAATTGTCTATAGAAATAAAATGTTGACAAAATTTTCTACAGAAATAAATTTTTTACAAAATTTTCTATAGAAATAAAATTTTGACAAAATTTTCTATAGTAATAAAATTTGACAATTTTTACATGGCTGTTAGAGGCCATATACTAACGAAATGTACCAAATTTCAACCGCATCGGATGACTTTTGCTCCTCCAAGAGGCTCCGGAGGTCAAATCTGGGGATCGGTTTATATGGGAGCTATATATAATTATGGACCGATATGGACCAATTTTTGCATGGTTGTTAGAGACCATATACTAACACCACGTACTAAATTTCAATTGGATCGGATGAATTTTGCTCATCCAAGAGGCTCCAGAGTTCAAATCTGGGGATCGGTTTATATGGGACCTATATATAATTATGGACCGATATGGACCAATTTTTGCATGCTTGTTAGAGACCGTATACTAACATCAGGTACCCAATTTCAAACGGATCGGATGAATTTTGCCCCTCCAAGAGGCTCCGAAGGTCAAATCTGGGGATCGGTTTATATGGGAGCTATATATAATTATGGACCGATATGGACCAGTTTTTGCATGGTTGTTAGAGACCATATACTAACACCACGTACCAAATTTCAATCGGGTAGGATGAAGTTTGCTCCTCCAAGAGGCTCCGGAGGTCAAATCTGGGGATCGGTTTATATGGGAGCTATATATATTTATGGACCGATATGGACGAATTTTTGCATGGTTGTTAGAGACCGTATACTAACATCAGGTACCAAATTTCAACCGGATCGGATGAATTTTGCCCCTCCAAGAGGCTCCGGAGGTCAAATCTGGGGATCGGTTTATATGGGGGCTATATATAATTATGGACCGATATGGACCAATTCTTGCATGGTTGTTAGAGACCGTATACTTAGACCACGTACCAAACTTCAACCGGATCGGATGAATTTTGCTGCTCCGGAAGGCTCCGCAAGCCAAATTTGGGGATCGGTTTATATGGGGGCTATACGTAAACGTGGGCCGATATGGCCCATTTTCAATACCATCCGACCTACATCAATAACAACTACTTGTGCCAAGTTTCAAGTCGATAGCTAGTTTCGTTCGGAAGTTAGCGTGATTTCCACAGACGGACGGACAGCCGGACGGACATGCTTAGATCGACTCAGAATTTCACCACGACCCAGAATATATATACTAGAGCATTGCATCGGTCATATATTTTTGTGTTCGAGAACATCTCGAAGCCCAACAAGTAAGGTAGAGATTTGTAGTCGTTCCCGTTTGGACCGATGTTTGTAAGTTCGAATAAAACCATAACTCGTTCTCGTTTGTGTTGTATGAAACGGTCAATCAAACAACTTCAGTCTTTGGGATCAAACACAACGAGTCAAATTGTTTTCGAAAACAAAGTGAAGGAATCGAGGATTTCGAATCTTTTTTTGCCCTCACGTAGTAACAATAACAACAACTTTTATATGTATTGTACATTTGTTTAGTTGTAAGTTGATGGAAAGGCGCTTGTGTATGAAGTAAAAAAAATAACATAAAGTGGACAAAACCTTCTGCATTTCTATGTAAAAAGGTATTAACAGCAAAACAAAATATTGCTCTAGTTTTTAGGAGAAACATTTGGGATGATCTTTTTGGGCATTATAGTAAGTAATCGTTAAAAATGCAATTAACTTTTTCGTATAAAAAATAAGGGGCATTCGTATTTAAAGGAAATAAAACATTTTGTCTTTTTCTATAGAAATAAAATTTTGACAAAATTTTCCATAGAAATAAAATATCGATAAAATTTTCTATTGAAATAAAATTGTGACAAAATTTTTTATAGAAATAAAATGTTGATAAAATTTTCCAGAGAAATAAAATTTTGACCAAATTTTCTATAGAAATAAAATTTTTGATAAAATTTTCTATAGAAATAAAATTTTGATTAAATTTTTTATAGAAATACGATGTTGACAAAATTTTCAATAGAAATAAAATTTTGACAAAATTTTCTATAGAAATAAAATGTTAACAATTTTCTATAGAAATAAAATTTTTACAAAATTTTTTATAGATTTACTCGTTTGCGAATAAGTTCATTGTTCTTTACTTTTAAAAAAATTTCCCTGAAAACGAACATCGGAGATGTTTCGAAATATTGGATAATATTAAATAAAAATACAACTCCAAAAAACAACAACATCTGTTTTTATTCATATGACCTCAAGCAGAATTAAACAAATATAATGTTGATAAAATTTTCTATAAAAATAAAATTTTGACAAAATTTTCTATAGAAATAAAATTTTGACAAAATTTTCTATAGAAATACAATTTTGATAGAATTGTCTATAGAAATAGAATTTTGATAAAATTTTTTATGGATGCTAACAACATTTTCCATAGAAATAAAATTTTGACAAAATTTTCTATAGAAATAAAATTATGACAACATTTTTTATAGAAATAAAATTTTGATAAAATTTTCTATAGAAATAAAAATTTGATAAAAATTTTTATAGAAATAAAGTTTTCACAAAGTTTTCTATAGAAATAAAATCTATACAAATAAAATTTTGATAAAATATGGCCCACTTGCAATACCATCCAACCTAAATCAATGACAACTACTTATGCCAAGTTTCAAATCGATAGCTTGTTTCGTTCGGAAGTTAGCGTGATTTCAACAGACGGACGGACGGACATGCTTAGATCGACTCAGAATTTCACCACGACCGAATATATATACTTTATGGGGTCTTAGAGCAGTATTTCGATGTATTACAAATGGAATGACAAAGTTAATATACCCCCTTCCTATGGTGGATGGTATAAAAATCAGACAAAAAATACAAAAATAAATTTACTTTTGCTATTTACATATAAAAACATAACAAATTTAAACATTTACCTTGTTAGAATTACTCATTTTATCGTCAATAAGCTTAACTATTAATTACACACTTATATCTAAAGAAACACAAACTGTATGACTTCTTTTCTCATTAAGCATGATTCCATTTTTTGTCATAACATACTCGAGAACTTTGCAAATTCCCGAAACTCCCGCTAAATGTTCGAGTATTCTCGATTATCCCGTTTCACCAAATGCAATCGAATGTTTGCTTGCGACCGAGAATGGAAACAAATGCACAACTTCAATGATGTGACGTCACAACAACATTCACTTGATACTGAATTATTGGGTGTGATTCAAACCATGTCTCATTCATACATTTACATTCATTCGAACCGATTCGATCAAGCCAGTGTTCTCATTTTATTCATTCGATCAACGAAGATTATTCAGTCTTCTCGAACCGTTTCATGAGTGAAGTTGTGTGCGCTATGAATGAATGTTCTCTTGCAATGCTCTAATATATACTTTATGGGGTCTTAGAGCAATATTTCGATGTGTTACAATCGGAATGACAAAGTTAATATACCCCCATCCTATGGTGGAGGGTATAAAAAAACGTATATCTAAAGAAAAACTTAACATGAACCTTATAAGCATTGATTGAAAAATGAAAAACAGAAAATATATATACAAATATTAATAACTCAAAACTGAGAAAAGAAAATGATATTTACAATGACACAAGATAAATTAATGATTGATGAAATTTGAATATACATGAAATAATTAAAAAAGCATTCACAAAATGTGTTATTGTCATTCGCTGATAATGTGCTCGAACAGAGTGAGGCTTACAGGCACAACGGCGGTACATCATGAGATATGATATGATATTAAAATACACTTTCAATATAATGCTAAAAGAAAAAATTATATATGAAATTGATATATGAAAAAATGAAAATGATATGAATGAATACATATCATACCCGTAAGTGAGTCAGGTTGCGGGGGCCATAAAAACGAAAATGAATCTGAACACAAAGAAAAAGAAGCAAGTGAATCGACAAAATTACATAGAAAAAGAAAATGAAACTACTAACACATACAACCAGAAACATATCTAAAAATATTATATACAAAAGGAATTACTCATTATGAATTGTAAAACACATTCCTCTTTTTTTTTTAATGGTGTATAAGTTAGTTTATATTCTTTTCATATAAAGTTTGAACATTTTACTTTGTTTTGGTTATACTAATTTCAATTCCTTTTGTATATAATATTTTTAGATATGTTTCTGGTTGTATCATTTATGTTTATTGGGTTTATTGGTCACTGGACGCCATTCACATTTTCAAGTACGAGACACCGCTGGTATCGACAAAGGTAGGGAACGCACAGTGGTCGGTGCTATATGGAGTTAGCGGCCAAAAATACTTCCAGTATAGATATCATCGTGAAACTTCGGTCACGGCTTTATAATTATGTCAGGACTATTTAATGATAAAATGGAATTGATTGATGAAGTTTTGGTATAGCCCCCCATATAGACCGATCTCCCGATTTTATTTTATGGGCTTCTAGAAAACGTACTTTCTATATGATTTGCCTAAATTTAAAATCTAGAATTATTTTAAGATCACAAATAGATGTAACGGAAATGAGGTCAAGCAGCCCATGCGTTGGTATAGCCTACGAATAGACCGATCTCACGATTTTACTCCAAGGGCAGTAGTTTTTATCCGATTTTCATGAAGTTGTACAACAAGATTGTTTTGAAAATTCGCCCTATTTTCGTCGATATATTTTGAACCACTTAACTTATCATAGATCTTATTACACACGTTTGTTCGACATCTCAATACCATGCATTCAAGTACAAACAACGATATAATCGGATATTTCTAGCTCGAGGTATAATTTGTTTAGCGAAAAAAGTCAGAAAAACTAATAATAACGGGATATTTCAAAAACGGTTTCATAAAACGGTTTTAACCTTCATTTTCAAATTCAGCATATCAAAATACATAAGAAAAGTCATCAAATGTACATTTTCAGTGTAAACTAGTGTTAACAAACACCACACAAAAATTCATATTTGGATATAAAGAAACAAGACCACTTCGGTATTAGGGAGATAACACAAAGGGGGCAAAAGAAAGCAGCTGATTTTTATCAATTTGGAATCTTGAAAAATTAGCTAATACCCTACAAAAAATCCTATTGGAGTCTTCAGGGGGGAACATAACTAAAACTCTACATAAAATTTACTTATAAGAACGAACGAACACGAAACAATGAGACTGACAAAAATAGACTTTATAACATATTTAAAACAAGTATATACGGCCGTAAGTTCGGCCAGGCCGAATCTTATGTACCCTCCACCATGGATTGCGTAGGAACTTCTACTAAAGGCTGTCAACCACAATCGGGTTGCGATAACACTTGCCGATGGCAAGTTATCGTAAAACTTTTTAACACTGTCTTCTAAATTGTAAGTTAGTCCATAAGGGGTATATATTAAACAAAAAAAGGCCGATTAAATACGTATATAATTCAGTTTGACAAAATTTTCTATAGAAATAAAATTTTGACAAAATTTTCTATAGAAATAAAAACTTGACAAAATTTTCTATAGAAATAAAATGTTGACAAAATTTTCTATGGAAGTAAAATGTTGACAAAATTTTCTATAGCAATAAAATTTTGACAAAATTTTCTATAGAAATAAAATGTTGACAAAATTTTCTATAGAAATAAAATGTTGACAAAATGTTCTATAGAAATAAAATGTTGACAAAATTGTCTATAGAAATAAAATGTTGACAAAATTTTCTACAGAAATAAATTTTTTACAAAATTTTCTATAGAAATAAAATTTTGACAAAATTTTCTATAGAAATAAAAACTTGACAAAATTTTCTATAGAAATAAAATGTTGACAAAATTTTCTATGGAAGTAAAATGTTGACAAAATTTTCTATAGCAATAAAATTTTGACAAAATTTTCTATAGATATAAAATGTTGACAAAATTTTCTATAGAAATGAAATGTTGACAAAATGTTCTATAGAAATAAAATGTTGACAAAATTGTCTATAGAAATAAAATGTTGACAAAATTTTCTACAGAAATAAATTTTTTACAAAATTTTCTATAGTAATAAAATTTGACAATTTTTACATGGCTGTTAGAGGCCATATACTAACGAAATGTACCAAATTTCAACCGCATCGGATGACTTTTGCTCCTCCAAGAGGCTCCGGAGGTCAAATCTGGGGATCGGTTTATATGGGAGCTATATATAATTATGGACCGATATGGACCAATTTTTGCATGGTTGTTAGAGACCATATACTAACACCACGTACTAAATTTCAATTGGATCGGATGAATTTTGCTCATCCAAGAGGCTCCAGAGTTCAAATCTGGGGATCGGTTTATATGGGAGCTATATAATTATGGACCGATATGGACCAATTTTTGCATGCTTGTTAGAGACCGTATACTAACATCAGGTACCCAATTTCAAACGGATCGGATGAATTTTGCCCCTCCAAGAGGCTCCGGAGGTCAAATCTGGGGATCGGTTTATATGGGAGCTATATATAATTATGGACCGATATGGACCAGTTTTTGCATGGTTGTTAGAGACCATATACTAACACCACGTACCAAATTTCAATCGGGTAGGATGAAGTTTGCTCCTCCAAGAGGCTCCGGAGGTCAAATCTGGGGATCGGTTTATATGGGAGCTATATATATTTATGGACCGATATGGACCAATTTTTGCATGGTTGTTAGAGACCGTATACTAACATCAGGTACCAAATTTCAACCGGATCGGATGAATTTTGCCCCTCCAAGAGGCTCCGGAGGTCAAATCTGGGGATCGGTTTATATGGGGGCTATATATAATTATGGACCGATATGGACCAATTCTTGCATGGTTGTTAGAGACCGTATACTTAGACCACGTACCAAATTTCAACCGGATCGGATGAATTTTGCTGCTCCGGAAGGCTCCGCAAGCCAAATTTGGGGATCGGTTTATATGGGGGCTATACGTATACGTGGGCCGATATGGCCCATTTTCAATTCCATCCGACCTACATCAATAACAACTACTTGTGCCAAGTTTCAAGTCGATAGCTAGTTTCGTTCGGAAGTTAGCGTGATTTCCACAGACGGACGGACAGCCGGACAGACGGACGGACATGCTTAGATCGACTCAGAATTTCACCACGACCCAGAATATATATACTTTATGGGGTCTTAGAGCAATACTTCGATGTGTTACAAACGGAATGACAAAGTTAATATATCCCCATCCTATGGTGGAGGGTATAACAAGTTTTATAATTCTTTTTTATTTTAAAATATAGTTAATACCATTTAGTTCAATATTCATTTCGATTTAGTTCGATATAATTTTTCTTTCTTTTGTTTTATTTATTTAAAAGTGCACTTAATTTTATACTTTTTCACACTTCAAAAAACCAACTGCTTACTTGCTCTTTCTTTTGAAGCCGTTCTTAAAGAGTACAGATGTAAGAAAATAAAAACAAATACACATTGTAAAACCTTGTTTGCATAAGAAATAGTGATGCCACACTTTTTGACAAATTTCTAGCTTTGATTTTTTATTTTTGGCCAAAGGGATCGACCACTGTGGAACGGTTGGCTCTTCGATGGGAATTTTAAATTAGTGCATGCCATAAATCGGGAGCACTATTTAACAACGGTTATGGTTATGTCATCCCTGGTCAGGGATAGAGTCCCCCTGGCCGAAACAAAGAACTCATATTGCATCAGCTGCAGCAAATGAGGGAACGCCTTGAGGAATTGCGAAACACTAAAGCTAGAATAGTAAGATCCATAGACTGGCTCGGATCAGCGTGGAAATGGGTAGCCGGAAGCCCCGATGATGCGGACTGGAACAAACTACTTCAGAGCCAAAACGACGCCATTTCCAATAATAATGAGCAGTACAAGGTTAACAAGGAAATGAGCCGATGAGGCTATAAAGAAACTCAACGAAGTCATTTATAGAATCAATAATATGACGAGCGTAAAGGATTCAGGCCACGTTGAGAGGACGATGATGAGCCAAGTAATGGTTTTGAAGGAGGAGATAAATGAGATCGTCAGAGCCTGCCAGCTGGCTAAGACTAGCATCGTGAATTCCAACCTACTTGCTTTAGGCGAAATAAGTAGAATAATCGATGATCGGAAGTATTAGAGTACGCAACACCTTCTATTTACACCAATAGTTCTTTGTTATTGTATGTATATCAATGCCGAATCTTAGAAAGGAGGTCTTTAACGTGCTTCATATTAGAGCGTGAATCCAGGATGGACGACAAATTGAATTGGGCTTCAATAGTGTGTTGATAAATGAAGCTGAAGTCTACGCAATTAAAGGCAGCTGCTATCCATTAATAATTGTACGATCGTCAGGAATCAGCACTAACCAAGTTATCACGGGATTATTGCCTCGCGAAAATGCTAAGAGGCGGTACGGCTAAATGCAACTACAAATATACCAACGTAATGATAATTGAAGCCCTAACGGATGACACAATCTTTGTCACAAATTATGAAGGAAGCGTAGAATACGACGGCCAAACCAAACCGATGAACGGCACTTACCTAATCCAAATTTTTAATGAATCGTTGACAATAAACAACCAGACGAACTCATCTACAACATGTACCAGAACACAGGCTCTACCACCAGTTCATACGAATATAACCCACGATAACTTATTACTGGACATAGAGTATGTTCATGGTATAAGTCTCAGTAACATAAAGAGACTTGATCGGTTGGGAACAAAAATGAAACAATCCTTCAGCATCAATATCACAATCATCGGCCTGATCATGATCTGCATCGGATGGCTGTGGCACCAACAGACAAAGAGGCTCAATCTTCCCCAAGTACTCTTACATCCTTCACCTGAACACCCTACGATCTGCGGGACGCAGATTTTTAAGGAGGGAGGGTTAACAACGCTCCCATCTCTGTCCACGGAATACGTGAGGCAGAGTCAGCATAAAACCCCATTTCGCAATATCTCCACGCGCAGACTAGCTGATGGTTAGTCTGCAAGAATGTATCCCATGCTACCAGATATCCACACACGCAGAAACTGAAGATAGAGGAGCTGACGAGTAAAGGCACATTGGGAACGAACGGCAGTCTTGGTTACGCGTCGTTTGGCACCAGTTCAATCATATTAAAGCTTGAATCGTAATTTTGATAGTCTTGAATATATTCATTTAATTGTTTAATTGTGAAATCATTGAATTATACTTAAAATAAAGTTTTCTTTTGTAAGAAATATCGGTGTTGATTTTGCAACCACATTCCCTGTTAAAAATTAACCTTAATTATAATGAAAATAAAAATATTAAAACCAAAATTTTAATGCTATGTTGTTGCCTACTGTGTCAATTTTAAAGATTCACGGAAATAACGGAACTGACGATATTTTTTTTTTTGATAATTTATACTTTTTTTTTAAAAAGAGAATTGTCGCCTGTTCAAAACCTTTGCAACTAATATTAAGTATCACATATATTTAAAAATAATTAAAGTTGTTGTAACTTTTAACGATAAATGTTAATAGTTAATACTATAGCCATATCGTTTGATTACTTCTGCGCAAGTTTTTGCCATTGGTTAGGATTAAATGGTCAATGGTCAGGCTCAAATAGATTTCGTAAGTCTGTTGCAAAAACGTCGTACCAATTTTTCGTTTTACAGCTTTCCAAAGCTTGTTTTATGACTTTTACATTAGGCGACTGAATAGTCTAGTCAAGCACCTCCAATTTCATCGTAAATCCATTGTTTTACCAAGTTACATGTGTACTAAAGGTCATGATCGCGCTGAATAATCCATGCAGACGGCATTTCCCGGAATGCTTACGCACAAAATATTTGTGTGGACTTCCGACAGCAAAATACCCTCGATTCTACAAATCAGGCCAATAACTTGTCCAGAAAAATACCCCCAGACCCTAATATTGGCCCACCATGATTGACGTAACTATTTGTATTTTTTGGATTAAGGCTTTCCTTGCAGCCTTCGTACTAAATTTCTACCGTCCGATCTATGCAAGTTAAATTTTGAATCGTAGGAATATATAGCACATATACACTGCTCCTGAGGCCATTTAAGGTATTTTTGTGAAAATTGAAGGCGCGCTAATCTAGTTTTTTTTTTTTTTTTTGAAATCGGTGATTTTTGACATTCTTGGCACTCCGACTTCTAATGCTCTACCTCTTTACCGTTATGGTAGATACACCCAGTTGGATTTAATATATATATATATATATATATATATATATATATATATATATATATATATATATATATATATATATATATATATATATATATATATATATATATATATATATATATATATATATATATATATATATATATATATATATATATATATATATATATATATATATATATATATGTATCTTCTTTTGGCGTAGACTTAGGCTTTTGAGACGCAGTTGGTTTTTTATATATATATATATATATATATATATATATATATATATATATATATATATATATATATATATATTAAAATTAAATCCAACTGGGTGTATCTACATGTTACATACATGCGTCGACAAGAATATCTATCATATATGTATTTCCGATTTTGGTCCGATTTACATGATTTTCTTACATATATTCTATTTCTTATATGGAACGCATACTTTGAACCACATAGTATGTTTTGCGTACATTTTGGCGACAATCCGTTACTTGGCTATGTTGCCACATGTTCACATTTCGTTCTTTATTTTCACCGTTTTCACAGGGTGCTTCATACTTTTTATTCCACTTTCTATACAGGACGGTTCATACGTTCCTTTATATTTTACAAATTCCATGTGTGGGGAATTTCACATAATTTCATGTTGGATTTATGGGAAGTAATGAATTTCGACGTCAGTTTTTTTTATTGAGAAAACATCAAGTACTTGTCTCCATTTTTCTTAATGGATTATATCAAATATATATTTATACTACATTTTTTATTTATAGGGTGGTACATCCAGAAAAAAGTGACCCCTTCATTAAGTTAAAATGAACTCATTGTGAAGAAAGTTGAACTTCGTATAGCGCCAAAGACATTTTTATTTGTTTGAACCATGTGATTTTCGTATAAATTACGTAGAATGCATTCCATATATTAGTTTACATTTTCATATATTCATGTACCACTATACTACAGAATGAAAAAATTTAACTGAATTGAATCCATATATGGAATGATTTTATTGAACTTTTTGTCATTCATTTGGACAAATCTTACATATTTGTGGTAATCCATTTACTTCAACATTAGAACTGCTTACCTTCGTTTTTAAATACAATTTTATTTATTTATATAGTGATTTTTTCTTCAATAAAAGACATGTTATATTAATATATTAAATATATTTATTAAGTATCAACAGCATCGACTGGTTTTGAAATATTAGTTTATTATTCCACTATTTCCAAATTCCACTTTTAATAAGTTGCTGCCTAACGAGTTTGTCCTTCTTTCAATACCTACAAATATAAAAAAAAATCATAAACCAATTTTTTCACAAAAGGATAGCGTCACTGAATATTACCTGATAATTGAACATTCCAAAATAAAAACGAATGAAGGGGTTGTTATTCTGCTGGTGTTTTTTCCTTTATACACCATCACGAAAATTGTCTCATTGTTTGTTATTTAATAATTTTCAAAAAACGAAAAATGTTCTCACTAATTTAAAATAACAAATATTTTATATATTTTATTTGTTATTAAATTATTTTACTACATTATTTTTTAACAATCTCTCCGTATACCATAACAACGCGATTCCAACTAAAAAACAACCCACGCGCAAACATATCGATACATCGATGACAGGTATCGATTACAGGTAGACAAAAGAAATATAGGAAAATTTCCTATATTCTAACAAGTGTTTTTCCTTAAGTTTTGAAAGGATTGAATACTTATTAGTACGAATGAACTAAAATATTTTTCTATGCCAAGAGTTATTCGTATGTATGATAAGCTTTCTATAATAAAGAAAGTCAGAATTGTCATTTTATAAGAAATTTTACTAAATTTAAGGAAACTAGGGTTTAGTTCGGTTTTGTTTTTACGAATGCTTTGTTATCAGTGAAAAAAAATTTCTTGTTCAGTAGTAAATTCTTATACCCAGCGAACAAAACAGTATTAGTAAAATTCCATGCCTTAATCTAGTTAATTAACTTTTCCTAACTGCTTTCAGTTTAGGATTTTTTACTGAAACAAGTAAATTTTATTATTTCACACAAATATTTAACTTAATGGAAATAAAATGGCTAAACTAAATTGATGAACATTTTGTCCTTAAGTTTCGAAGACCCTTTTTTCTGGGTGTACTATGTACTGTTTTGGATCTTTTCCAAAGATTACGTTTCAATTTTTAAATATGAAAGTAAGCGTAATCAATGTTATATATCATTTCAATGCAAGCTATGCTAAAAATATCCTCATTACCATACATATTTTTGCATGGTTATTTACGAGTTTTGGTGAAAAATCGAACATACGCAACAAAAATTTCTGATTATATCAGGAAATTAATTGATCCAATTAATTTTTTAATTGAAATGTCTTTAATCAAGAAAATATTAAATTCATTGTTTTAAATAAATTTTGAATTAAAAATTAAAAAAAAAATGTTCCATTACTTTTTCTTGCCAGTTTATTTTAATTTAATTGTATAAATTACCTTTTTAATTAAAAAATTAAAAATTTTCAAACAGTGGCATAATTTACTTGATGTTTCTATCTTGATTGAAAAGTTAATTGTTTCAATTAATTTATTAATTGAAATTTTAAACTTCTACTAAATTTTTATTGGACAAATTTTTGTGATATTTTTTCTGTGTACACTCATTGGAGTCTTCACTCAGTGTAAACGGCCCTTAGATTTCACAAACGACAAATTGAGTTAATAAACATTTATGGTACATCTTGAGTAAGAATTTATTATACATGAGGTATACTAAAGAGCACAATTTCATCAAAAATCGAAATAAACGAGAAGGACCTTTGAATAATGAGTTCATGTGAAATGGAATTCGTGCCACATAAAATAAAAAGCAATGATAAAAGGTCCGTCGAAAATATGACAAGATCGCGATTATCTGACAAAAATTTGGACGCTGTGATATATTTACTTAAATCGAAGTACAAAAGGATTATCACAAGTATACGAAAATACGCCTAATCTAACTTAATCCTTAAAATGTTTGCTGAGTAAGATAGCGATATGAAATGGCTTTTTTATTTATTTTTGTCATAAAATTTTTGTTTTTCTTTTCTTCACAATGTTGAGTGGGACTATGTGTTCGTTAAGTATGAGAGCAATTTAAAATTGCTTTTTAATTTACTCTTATGTTCTTTTGTTGTAAAAAAAATTGAATTAATCTAAATTGGTTTAATGTACAATAATTTTTTGGCGCTGTAGATTGTTATTACTTAAAATATTTAAAGAATCCCAAAAA
Organism: Haematobia irritans; assembly: GCF_050003625.1. Taxonomy (NCBI): domain Eukaryota; kingdom Metazoa; phylum Arthropoda; class Insecta; order Diptera; family Muscidae; genus Haematobia; species Haematobia irritans. Next base: position 107,647,043 of record NC_134398.1, on the reverse strand, counting down.
TTTCGGGATCCCGAAAAAAATCTCGAAAAATCCCGGGATTCAATATTTTGAAATCCCGAATCCCGGGAGTTTTAAAAATCGATCCCGAATGAAAGCCCTAGTCGGTACTATGATCGTGTTTCCAAACCTAAATTACAGGTGCAAAACAACAATAAATATTTTTTAATCGAAACATAACATCGAAGAAATTGTCCAAACTATCAAGTCCAAAACATAACATACACTAAGCGAAAAATAGTCGAGCTATTAACTATTTTTCAATTCAATTTCTATTTATTTCGTAATACAAAACCAATGAACCGATGTACAAATTCGTTAATACAACCTTTACTCTTTGAACACCAATTGTAAACATTACGACTTTTTAGCACAGTAAAGAAAAGTAACAACAAATTTTTTGATTTTCACCTGCGAAACACCAGCGTAGAAAAGTTTATTTCAATAGTCGGATTGTTTGTTCGCTTTCTGCAGTTAATTTTGGTTTTTAAAATAATTAATTCTAAACTAAATTTTACTCAATTGATGCGTGCGCTTGTGTCCAAATTTAACAAGAATACGTAAATTCTCGATAATACTATAGTATATATACAGTTTACCTGTATAATACAGAGTATACACAGAAAAAGGTAAACTGTACTATAGGTAGAATTTAATACCCTGGAGTACTTTTTAACTACACTTCACGAAATTACATCCTCTCATAGAAGAAAAATGAACTAAAATTAACGAACAAAAACCATGACCTTTTAACCATAAAGTAATTCGTTCTTACTATTTTTGCGGGAATCATATGAAAATTTTCTTCTGAATTAGTTCATATTGAACTTATATGTACGGTCAATGAACTATATACCTAAGTTTAGTTCATAAAACTTGAGACAAAAACGGAAAATTTCATTGGGCTGTAGAAAATTTTGAAAAAAATAAACAATTTATTTACAAACAAATATTTTTGTGCAATAAAAATAAGTTAAATTTAGCGTTAGTTTAACTACGTAATTTAATTCTTTAATATATGTCCATACTAAACTTTTAATGTGCATTATTTCGAAGACCACCTTTTTAATATAAATTAATTAAACATGAATCACCCTGTAGTTAGATGAATTTAATTCTACTTCTTGGAAATATGTGTTAGCTTTTGTTTTTGAAACTATTCTATAAATAGAACACATGCTTGTATGTATTTGTATACAAATACACATAATTATGTATGAATGGTGAACAAAGTCATATTTGGTTAGTAGTACGGATGTTGGCTATGTGGCTCAGTGCATAATACTCGCGTTTTGAAAACTGATGGTACGTGGTTCGATCCTCCGTCCGGGGGAGGTGCAGTGTAAATTTTTTTTGAAATTATGAATTCTAATAAATATTTCTAAATTGTTTGTATATTGAGAAGATAAAGTGCAAAATGGGTCATGCAGATACAAAATGTTTCAAATCTTCTTCCCCTCCATACGCGGTGGAAATTACTTTTCTTTTGTTACAAAACTGGTATTGGTTCATTTTTATTTTGGATCATACCAACAGCCAACGATCACATATAATGACTTATTTTCATATAGTGAGACATATTTCATCCAACAGTACAGTTAAAATTGTATGGCTAACGAAGCTGAATTTAAAATTTGCAAATATAATCTATAAGAAGCATTTTTCTAGGGAAATCATAAAATTCTCATCAAACGTACGCTCAAGAAACTCGCTTTTGTAACATATGCCCCAAACACAAAATGTGCTTCAAGCATATATATTTTCAGAATTGGTCGAAACAAAATATTGTTTGTATTGTTAAAACATATTACGTTTCACTTCAGGCATACACTGGTAAAAAATTAATGAAGTGGTCTTTGTGGATATATATTTTCAAGGCGCCAAATGGCTTCTTCCATTATTTTACTTGCTTCATACTCTCTGGGTCTCTCTTTCTAAAAACATATATGTTTATAGGTTATTTCTAAATTAATATTAATATAATTGGATGCAAATCCAAGCGTATTATATTTACAAACATTTTATGTCCCAAACATAATATGTTCCAACATATTAACATATATTTCCCAAACATGTTAAGCAAGTTTATTAACATTATATGCTTTCACTTAAAAATATTGTGTTAACAAATTTGAGTTCGAAACATATAATTTTTACACTCAGACAGTCTTTTTCGTCCATGTATATCTGATATATCGACTGCTTCATTCAAAGTACGCTAAGTCTAAAAAGTGAATTTTACAGGAAGCAAGTTCAAAGTTTTGTTTTTGAAATTTCTCAAACCCCGTATAAGATAGAAATACCCTTGTTTTCGGTCTTAAAATCATATTTATTATAGTTTTTTTAGTATTTACGATCTCAAAATAATGATAATAGAACATGGCTAAAAATTACTTAGACCACTTTAACCGAACAAAGCCTTTTGACCGTTTTACATTGAATATTTTTTTAAACTTTAGTCATAGGCTAATATTAATTAAACAATATTAATCATAACTTTTGATAGAAGTGTAGTGCATATGTTTGTAAAAACTAAATGTTGGCGAGATAGACACATGGGGTATCGGTCCCTGAGTCGATGTCCCTCTGTCCGTGCGTCTGTCTGTGAACACATTTTTGTAATAAAAGTCCAGGTCGCAATTTTATTCTAATCGACTGACACAAGTTTCTGTTTTGGATCAGAATAGGACACTATTGATCGGTTCAGATTTAAATATAGCTCCCATATATATCTTTCACCCGATATGGACTTAACATATTTATATATAAGCTAGAGTTTTACTTGAAATTTTGCACAAGGAGTACAATTAGCATTATACTCTAGGGCAAAAACAATGGATGATGAAGACGGGAGAATGGGCGACGTCATACCAAAAGTTGCATTTACGGTGTTCGATACATACACGTTCGTTCATTTTTAATTTGCAATATTTTTTGTTAAAAACTCACAAATGATGTTAAATTTTGTGTAAATAATAATGAGAAACTTTTGACCGATTGTTCTACGTCATTCCCTGATATAAATTTCTTTTTATTCTTAGTTTAATTTGTGGAACAAAAAATCATAAACGACACGTTTGCATCGAACGCCGTCAATGGTTTGATACCCTCTGCTGCCATTTTCCCATCTTCATCTTCCATTGTTTTTGCTCTAGGGTGCTACATTTGATTGAAATCGTTTGAGATTTAGATATAGCTCCCATATTATTGTTTTTCCGAATTGGGTTAATATAGCCAAAATACCCCCATTTCCTTATAAAATCGGCACTGCAAATGTAAAAATGAGTAAAAATCAACTTTTCCTATACCTCTAATACATATCTTTCGATTAATAAATCGTAAATTAAGTTTTTCGAAATTGCATAAAAATGTCTGTAGATTTAAAAAATTTCCAATTGGGAGCATATACCATTGGGTATATAACGCAACTAAGGATTTGAGATGGTATCGAAAATATGGATCCACAAAGTGGTGTGTATAATATAGACTTTACTTACTTGTTATGGACTAACAAAATGCTTTTAGGTTTCTAAATTGAGGCAAATCGCATAAAAGTTGCGACGTTTATATCATCAAATCGGGAAATTTGGCTATATGGGACAGTACAAAAACATATACCAATGTAAAGTTTTTTCCAATCGACTTAATCGACTTTTATTCCAATATACTAAAAATTTCAGCAGCATAGAACCCTTTTGATTTTGAAAGAAATCGCCTCAATGTATCTCCCACACTCAAAAAGAAAGCATGCCCGTTTCTAAAGATTTTGTCTTTACTTTAACAATTTTGGTATTGATTCCGAACCAAAGAACCGGAGCATACAAGTAAAGATACTTTTAAGACACAATTGTCTTTTAAATTTGGGTTTTGTGTACTTGCTTCTAGGAAGCAAATTTGATTTTTTTTGTTTTTTCCTTCATATGCTATCGAACTCCTTTAAAATTGTTAATAATTGTTACTTGTGCATACCAGATTTTATATAAATCAAAATATCATTGAAATTTGTATAACTTTTCACATATTGTCAGTATACATAAAAATAATTTAATTGTTGAAAAACTTCTACCAAAAGATACCAAAATTTGAATAAACGGTTTCACAAGTTTAAATCAAGATTGGTTTTTTTCAACAAAAATCGAGTTAACGACAACTTTATTTTCCACATTCAGACTCGACTTCCAGTAGAAATTAGGCTATGTTTCAAGTAAAAAACGTCTTTAAAATAAAGTGTTGAACATCATGTCCTATTTTTGAACGATTTTTTGCTTTGTAGTGAAGATGCAAAAAGACAACAAATTTGAAGACAATTTCATTAATTTTAAAGAATTTTTATGAATTATTAAAGTCAAGTTGACGTTAGCCCTAAAATTTTTTCTTTCATGTTATGATACCCATTTTGAAGTCAAATCACTTAATTATAAGGACAATACGACTTCAAAGAAAAGTTTATCGACTTTTGGACAAGGAAAAAAAAACTTTATATTAGAGAAATTTGTCTTCTAAACTAAGCAAAATTTGCATTCGTATTTTAAGGACATGAAACCTTTGACTTCACGACAATATTTTTTCAGTGCATATATCGCCCGATATGCACTTATATGGCCCTAGAATGTAGGTTTTTGTCGTGATTTTCTTTAAATTTTGCACAAGGAGTACAATTGATAGTATGTATCAAATTTGATTGAAATCAGTCCACATTTAGACATAGCTCCAACATATAATTGAAGTGGCCTCATTCAAAGACATATGACTTAGCGGGCGTATGCGAATTCAAAAATTTCCTGCCCTAAATTTAAAGAAAAATGTTTTAAAGCAAAGATTATTTTCTGTTAGTTAAAATTTGGAGCCGAACATGTTTTTCTCGGTGTAAGGTTCATATATTCTTGATTTTTGTCTACTTGGAGATCAAGGCCAAAGATGGGGTATGCCGGTTCATGTTTTGATATAGCCCCCATATAAACCTAAATTGCATGCAATTGGAAATATAGGGGTATTTATGTCCATAAATAGATGGACGAAATATGGTTTATATCGGTCCATGGTTTAGTATAGACCACATATGGATCGATCCCCCGATTTGACTTCCTTGGCTTCCAGACACCTCAATTTGTATCCGATTTGTATGAAATCTGGAGGTATGTTGGACCCTCCAATGGTCAGAATGGTGATGTGCATCGATCCATGTCGTGGTATAGCCCCCATAAAGGACCACCTCCGCATTTAACATATGGGTCTTCCAGAAAACGTAATTTTTAGGACTGTTTAAGAGCTGAAATATAATAATAGGATATCTCAAAGTTGGTTTATATCGAAAAGGGTTTGATATAATCCTGATATTCGGCGGTCTCCCGAATTAACTACTTTAAGGGGGTAGAAGGCGCACGGATCCATAATGTCCTTTGAATAATAAGTTCATGTGAAATGGAATTCGTGCCACATAATATAAAAAGCAATATAAAAACCAATTTATTAAAACAAATCTATTTTGATCATTAAACCCAGTTTTTTTTAATCCTTAATAATTTTTTCTTAATAAATATTTTTTTTAACTTTAATGTAATTATAAACTTATTGTACCAACCTAATCCCTAAAATGTTTTACTGAGTAAGATAGTGATATAAAATGGCTTTTCTATTTATTGTTGTCATAATATTTTCTTCACAATGTTGAGATGAACTATAATTGAATTAAAGTAAATTGGTTAAATGGCGCTGTAGATTGTTATTACTTAAAATATTTAAAAAATCCCGAAAATTTCAGGATCCCGGGATTCAATATTTTCAAATTCCGAATCCTGGGATTTTTAAAAATCGATCCCGAATGACAGCATAATAAAGGGTGATTCTTTTGAGGTTAGGATTTTCATGCATTAGTATTTGACAGATCACGTGGGATTTCAGACATGGTGTCAAAGAGAAAGATGCTCAGTATGCTTTGACATTTCATCATGAATAGACTTACTAACGAGCCACAACGTCGAATTTTCAGTGAATGGGCCCTAGAAAAGTTGGCAGAAAATCCGCTTTTTTATCGACAAATTTTGTTCAGCGATGAGGCTCATTTCTGGTTGAATGGCTACGTAAATAAGCAAAATTGCCGCATTTGGAGTGAAGAGCAACCAGAAGCCGTTCAAGAACTGCCCATGCATCCCGAAAAATGCACTGTTTGGTGTGGTTTGTACGCTGGTGGAATCATTGGACCGTATTTTTTCGAAGATGCTGTTGGACGCAACGTTACGGTGAATGGCGATCGCTATCGTTCGATGCTAACAAACTTTTTGTTGCCAAAAATGGAAGAACTGAACTTGGTTGACATGTGGTTTCAACAAGATGGCGCTACATGCCACACAGCTCGCGATTCTATGGCCATTTTGAGGGAAAACTTCGGAGAACAATTCATCTCAAGAAATGGACCGGTAAGTTGGCCACCAAGATCATGCGATTTGACGCCTTTAGACTATTTTTTGTGGGGCTACGTCAAGTCTAAAGTCTACAGAAATAAGCCAGCAACTATTCCAGCTTTGGAAGACAACATTTCCGAAGAAATTCGGGCTATTCCGGCCGAAATGCTCGAAAAAGTTGCCCAAAATTGGACTTTCCGAATGGACCACCTAAGACGCAGCCGCGGTCAACATTTAAATGAAATTATCTTCAAAAAGTAAATGTCATGGACCAATCTAACGTTTCAAATAAAGAACCGATGAGATTTTGCAAATTTTATGCGTTTTTTTTTTAAAAAAGTTATCAAGCTCTTAACAAATCACCCTTTAGAAATAAAAATTTTGAATAGAAATAAAAATTTAACAAAATTTTCTATCGAAGTAATTTTTTCCAAATTTTTAACTATTACACTCAAAAAAAGGTTACTTGGATCCAAAGATTTTGACCTTCCCTTAAGGATTTTGGTATTGATTCCGAGCCAAAGATGCGGCTTCTTTAAAAGAAAGACATTTTTTAGCGACCTATCTGGCTTTAAATCTAGGACCAATAAAATTTAAATTAGAATACAGATCTCACGTACAAACAAACGCCAGTTTAAAAATCCAAATTATAACGGATACTTCAAAGTAAACAATGTTTTCTTAATGCCAAAAAAACTTTAAATCAAAGATGTTAACCCCCAAAAAAAGTCTTAGTCTATATCTGAATCGTTTTTATCATAAATCTAAAGTTTCAGTTAATTTAAGGACAATTTCTTTAAATCAAAAATGTGTTTCTTTACTTTCAGGAAAATAAACCTTAGTTCGAACTTTAACGGAGGGACGCAAATTTACAAAATTTGTGTCCTAAATTCAATGGAAAAAAATTGATAATTAACATTTCATCATTTTAAAGAAATTTAATATCACGTTAAAATTTTGTTCAGTGTACATAATTTAATTTGGAAAAAATGGTCCGCTGGTACGAATTTTGGTCCAATTGTGATAAAATGTTGGTCCAAACTAAAACTTCCTTATGGCAACGCTGTTGAGGGGTCTATAAATAATGTTGAACAGATATGAACCAATGTTTGAGCGGAATTAGAGAGCCAAATGTGAAATATGGGTGTCGGCTTACCTTGGGGATGTTTATAAAGGGTGATTTGTTAAGAGCTTGATAACTTTTTAAAAAAAAAAACGCATAAAATTTGCAAAATCTCATCGGTTCTTTATTTGAAACGTTAGATTGGTCCATGACATTTACTTTTTGAAGATAATTTCATTTAAATGTTGACCGCGGCTGCGTCTTAGGTGGTCCATTCGGAAAGTCCAATTTTGGGCAACTTTTTCGAGCATTTCGGCCGGAATAGCCCGAATTTCTTCGGAAATGTTGTCTTCCAAAGCTGGAATAGTTGCTGGCTTATTTCTGTAGACTTTAGACTTGACGTAGCCCCACAAAAAATAGTCTAAAGGCGTCAAATCGCATGATCTTGGTGGCCAACTTACCGGTCCATTTCTTGAGATGAATTGTTCTCCGAAGTTTTCCCTCAAAATGGCCATAGAATCGCGAGCTGTGTGGCATGTAGCGCCATCTTGTTGAAACCACATGTCAACCAAGTTCAGTTCTTCCATTTTTGGCAACAAAAAGTTTGTTAGCATCGAACGATAGCGATCGCCATTCACCGTAACGTTGCGTCCAACAGCATCTTCGAAAAAATACGGTCCAATGATTCCACCAGCGTACAAACCACACCAAACAGTGCATTTTTCGGGATGCATGGGCAGTTCTTGAACGGCTTCTGGTTGCTCTTCACTCCAAATGCGGCAATTTTGCTTATTTACGTAGCCATTCAACCAGAAATGAGCCTCATCGCTGAACAAAATTTGTCGATAAAAAAGCGGATTTTCTGCCAACTTTTCTAGGGCCCATTCACTGAAAATTCGACGTTGTGGCTCGTTAGTAAGTCTATTCATGATGAAATGTCAAAGCATACTGAGCATCTTTCTCTTTGACACCATGTCTGAAATCCCACGTGATCTGTCAAATACTAATGCATGAAAATCCTAACCTCAAAAGAATCACCCTTTAAATATGCACTGACATGGACCAATATTTGCTTGGTTGTTAGAGACCATATACTTACACAATGTGCACAATTTCAACCGAGATGAAATTTTGCTCCATATACGCCATATAGTACTACCACACTCAAAAACAAAGCATGTCCTGTTCCAAAGATTTTGTCTTTATTTTAAAAATTTTGGTATTGATTCCGAGCCAAAGAAGCAGAGAATACAAGTAAGGATACTTTTAAGACACAAATTTTAATTTTTCGTTTTTTTTTCAACTTTTTTTCTTCATATGCTATCAAAGTCATTTAAAAATGAGTTAACGGCAATTTTATTTTCCAAATTCAGACTCGACTTCCAGTAGAAATTATGCTGTATTTCCAGTAAAAACGTCTTTAAAATAAAGTGTTGAAAAACATGTCCTATTTTTAAACGAATTTTTGCTTTGTTGTCAAGTTGACCTTAGCCCAAAAATGTTTTCTTGCATGTTATGATAACAATTTTTAATCAAATCACTTAATTATAAGGACAATACGACTTCATTGAAAAGTTTATCGACTTTTGGACGAGAAAAAATGCTTTATATTAGAGAAATGCGTCTTCCATGCAAAGCAAAATTTGCATTCGTCTTTTAAGGACATGAAATCTTTGGCCTCACGACAATATTTTTTTCAGTGCACATGTACAACTTCAACCGGATCGGAAGAAATTTGAACCTCCAGAAAGCTCCGGAAAACAACTGTTCGGAATAGAAATGTAGTCGAAAAACGAAAAAATCGGTGATTTCGGTCATTTTTTCAATATTTCTGCGAATTTGAGAATGAAGATGAAAATTTTCCGAACTAATGTATTCAGCATATTTGTTGGCCGTGTCAAGAGCTACAACTTTGCTAAACACATCAAAAACGAATTCACAGCATTTTTGGAGATATGGCCATCCAAAAATTGCAAAAAAGTGCCCAAAGAATTTGGCGACTTAATTTTAGAGGCTCATAAACGACGAACGGCAACCAATCTAGAAAAATCCAGAAATTACTTTTCTACTCTCATCGAGTACTTTCGGCTGGTATTAGTGAATTTTTGAAAGTAGAATTTTGCGTCACAGTGTTATACAGAATCACACGAGTATTCATCTAGACTGACTTTTCTCCCATTTTGATTAAAGGGCTTTCTTATTGTCTTACACGGTTTTACTCGATTATTGTTACTGAAAACTAGACCCAAAAAATCCACCATCAAAGAAAACGTACACTGAAAAAAATATTGTCGTGAGGTCAAAGATTTCATGTCTTTAAAATACGAATGCAAATTTAGCTTAGCATAGAAGAAGCATTTCTCGAATATAAAGTTTTTTTTCCTTGTCTAAAAGTTGATAAACTTTTCAATGAAGTCGTATTGTCCTTACAATTGACTTGACTTAAAAATGGCTATCATAACATGAAAGAAAAAATTTTAGGGCTAATGTCAACTTGACTTAAATAATTCATAAAAATTCTTTAAAATTAATGAAATTGTCTTCAAATTTGTTGTCTTTTTGCATCTTCACTACAAAGAAAAAAATCGTTCAAAAATAGGACATGATTTTCAACACTTTATTTTAAAGACGTTTTTTACTTGAAACATAGCCTAATTTCTACTGGAAGTCGAGTCTGAATGTGGAAAATAAAGTTGTCGTTAACTCGATTTTAAAGGACTTCGATAGCATATGAAGGAAAAAACAAAAAAAAATAAAATTTGCTTCCTAGAAGCAAGTACACACAACCCAAATTTAAAAGACAATTGTGTCTTAAAAGTATCCTTATTCGTATTCTCCGCTTCTTTGGCACGGAATCAATGCCAACATTTTTAAAGTAAAGACAAAATCTTTGGAACCGGGCATGCTTTTTTTCAGTGTAGGTCTATATTAGAAAAGTTTAACTAGAATATTTTAGAAACTGCACCATTATACAACTTTTGCCAAATTGAAGATAATTTAATATAAATAAAACATTTTTTCTGTTGTTCATTAAAGTTTCATTTTGGAAAACAATTGGAATTAAAGATTTGAAATACATATGTCTTTAGCGCTATATGATGTTCTAGAGAAGCCAACTTAAGTAAAATTTAATCATTTTTTAAACTTATGAAAATTATTATGATAATATGAACTATTTTCATATTTAGTAAAATTGTGTACATCATTTGTATAAAACTTTTTTGTTCTCATTTTTAGTTCACGTCTAAAAGTAAGCAAAAAATAATTAAAACATTTTCTCACATTCGGCAATAAATATTGAACTAAAATAAACTGATTTTCCTGAACTAAAATTTAATTAAACCGGCTATAAGAAATTCCGTTGTATTTTACAAGCATTTGAGTTGACGTTTCGTTTACGGCATCAAAGCATAATATTATAACTACTTCTCCAGTAGTTCTTTATTATTATGAACAAATATACGGTTCTTAGGTAAATTCTGCAAAATCGGCAGAAACATTTGTTTGGGAACTACATCTAAGTATAAATCAACGATATTTTGAAGGTTTGGTTGATAGCACAAAAGATTGCTGTTTACCAAATTTGCGATCAGTTAATAAAAAAGGGAGCTATATGTAAATCTGAACCGATTTCAATGAAATTTTGACCACTTGAAAAGTATTTTTGAGGTAAAATTCGCGACGATCGGTTAGAAAATAAGCGTCTGTTGAAATCGGGCAATACATATATATGTAAAAAATAAATAGCAATCAATAGAGCAAAGAAAACACCATGTACCGAATTTAATCAAAATCGATTAAAAATTGCAGCCGGAATCCTGCAACATGACGGACGGATATCAACTACTAGATCGACTCAGGAGGTGATTCTGAGTCGATCGGATATATTTTCAATATCTCTGGCAGGACAGATCAAAATTATTAAACCCTGACCACTATGTGGGCTAAGGCATAAAAATGAAAGAAAGCAGGTTCAATTCTCATGTTATTACACTACAAAAAAAAAAAAATGTCATGTACACTTGATGAAAATTTTTTAATTTTTAAAAAAATATACGACCACGAAGAGAAAAAAATCTTTTTAAGTGGCTTATACTTTTCTGGCGGAAAAGGTCGATTCTAAAATACGATTTTTTTTAAAACTTTGATTTTCGCATTGATGTTTTTTGAACCACTTAACTTTTCACAGATCTAATTACACACGATTATTTGTCATCTTATTACCAACAACGATATAATCGGACATTTTTAACTCGAGATAAGTGAAAAAAGAGCGAAATTTTAAAAATAACGGGATATCTGAAAAACTGTTCCATAAAAATTTTTTAAACCTTTTTTTCGAATTCAGCAGCTCAAAATACATAAGTTGATGAAAAAATGATTCTTAATTCCAAAAATCCTAAATCCTCAAAACAAGTCTTAGCCTATATTTGAAGCGTTTTTATCTTAAATCTAAAGATTCAACATTTCAGTTAATTTAAGGACGATTTCTTTAACCCTGGACAGTTATCCTTTTTTTGTACATTAACGTCATTCTTCGTCATTTTGACTGCGGCTCATTTCAAGACGCTATAATTTTCATCATGATCGAAAAAGTGAATCAAACTTGAATTTATTTTCTTATTCAATTCGGTTTTAATTAGTATAAAACAAAAATTCATAAACCGTCGAATTAGTATAACTTAAATTTACCATTTCCCAATAGACTAAAATGCTTTCTAAATCGAAAATTAAATTACGCGTCGTCATTTTGACGAAGGATGACTGTCTGGGTTAAATCAAAAATGTGTTTCTTTACTTTAAGGAAAATTTTGCCTTAGTTTAAAGACATGTAACTTTAACGAAGGGACGCAAATTTTCAAAATGTGTGTCCTAAATTTAGTGAAAAAAAATGTTTTGAAGCAAAGATTATAAACTTTCTCTTAATAAAAATTTCATTATTTAAAAAAGAAAAATTTACCCTTAATATTATATAAATTGCGTGGGTTCATTGTATATCCATACCACACTTTTAATGTGCATTATTTCGAAGCCCACTTTTAATATAAATTAAATAAGCATGAATCACCCTGTAGTTGATGAATTTAAACTTCTTGGAAATATGTGTTAGTTTTTGTCTTTGAAACTATTCTATAAATAGAATAGATTGTATGTATGTATTGTATGCTTTTCTCCCATTTTGAGCAAAGGGCTTTCTTATTGACTTACACGATCTTACTCGATGATTGTTACTGAAAACTACACCCAGAAAAAAGTAAACCCACCATGAAAGAAACTTTAGATTTATATTAAACGACTCAGGAGGATATTCTGAGTCGGTATATATTTTCAAAATCTCTGGTAGGACAGATCAAAGTTATTATACCACAATGTGCTTCAAGGTATAAAAATTACAGAACGCAGTTTCAATTCTTGGCGAAATTTATATTAGATAGATTATCGAAAGATTGTTTTTGGATTTGTATTTACCAAAAATATTGATTTTAGACCCCATAAAATATATACCGATCGACTCAGAATCACCTCCTGAATCGATCTAGCCCTTGGTGTCCTTGGTTTGGAAGAAATCGGATCAAGTTTAGATATAGCCCCCATATGTATATGTACTAAGGCTGTCGTTCGGGATCGATTTTTATAAATCCCGGGATTCGGGATTTCAAAATATAGAATCCCGGGATCCCGGGATTTTCCGAGATTTTTTTCGAGATCCCGAAATTTTCGGAATTTTTTAAATATTTTAAGTAATAACCATATAAAGCGCCTAAAATAGTTGTACATTAAATCAATTTAGTTTAATTCAATTTTATAAACAAAAGAACGTAAGAGAAAATTAGTCCAACTCAACAATTGAACAAAAGAAAAACAAAACATCACAAAAATAGATTGAAACCCGATTTCATATCAATATCTTACTCAGCAAAAAATTTTAAGGATTTTGATTACACTGAAAAAAAAGCATGCCCGGTTCCAAAGATTTTGTCTTTACTTTAAAGATTTTGGTATTGATTCCGAGCCAAAGAAGCGGAGAATACAAGTAAGGATACTTTTAAGATACAATTCTCTTTTAAATTTGGGTTTTGAGTACTTGCTTCTAGGAAGCAAATTTTAAGTTTTCGCTTTTTTAGCTTTTTTTCTTCATATGCTATGAAAGTCCTTTAAAAACGAGTTAACGACAACTTTATTTTCCAAATTCAGACTCGACTTCCAGTAGAAATTATGCTATTTTTCAAGTAAAAACGTCTTTAAAATAAAGTATTGAAAAACATGTCCTATTTTTGAACGATTTTTTGCTTTGCAATTAAGATGCAAAAAGACAACAAATTTAAAGACAATTTCATTAAATTTAAAGTTTTTTTCTGAATTATTAAAGTCAAGTTGACCTTAGCCCAAACATTTTTTCTTTCATATTACGATACCCATTTTTAAGTGAAATCACTTAATTATAAGGACAATACAACTTCATTGAAAAGTTTATCGACTTTTGGACAAGGAAAAAAACTTTATATTAGAGAAATGCGTCTTCTATGCTAAGCAAAATTTGCATTCGTATTTTAAAGACATGACATCTTTGACCTCACGACAATATTTTTTTCAGTGTAGATTAGGTATATTTTAGTACACTTGTGTTAATCATTTTGTAGTTCATCGGTTTTAGTAACTTCTTAAAAATACAGTAGAATTCGGTTATAGCGACCGCCAAGGGACCGAAATTATACGTCGTTATAACCGAACGTCGTTGTATCCAAGTAAGTGTACACAATATTTTTAAGTTACTTTCAATAATTTCAACTGAACTATATAAACTCTCTGATATATCAGAACCCCAAATCGTAAATACTGTTTTAATGTGTGCACCGCACTCACGGTTTCTGTCCCAGTTGAAATTTTGATTGGCACATCTTTGTCATCTGGTTCATTATCGCTGTGAGTTTCATCATTTTCTTTTGTGTTCTCCACTATTTCTCTCAATGAAGGCTCTTCTGATGTCACGACGTTGTCATCGACATTTACGAACTCATCCCAGTCCTGGTTTGAACTCGAACTCATCCCAAATTGGTTTGAATATTTCTTCTTTGTCATTTGCACCTCTGTTTGGGATAGTCGAAACCAAATTCTGTGATTCCCCGAATGTATATGTTTCTTTATTTAGTATTGGCTGATGACACAAAAATGGAATGAAAAAAAAATAAAAATTGGTACAAAGAACTTACATCGTCGTTATAACCGAATGTCCATTCCAAAGCAGACGTGCAAATTGGTCGTTAAAAGCAGATGGTCGCTAAAACTGGAGTCGTTCTAAGCGAATGCTTGTGCATGTACAAACTATTAAGAACCAAACTTGCTTTGAAAATCCGTCGTTATAAACGGATGGTCGTTATAACCGAGGTCGCTATAAATGAATTCTACTGTATCAAGGTATCCAAATTTTTGTTAGATAAACGCGATCTTGTTATATTGTCGACGGACCTTTTATAATTGCTTTTTATTTTATTTGGCAGGAATTTCATTTCACATAAGCTCATTGTTCAAAGGAGGATCGTATCGTTTACTTCGATTTTTGATGAAATTGCGTTTTTTATAGTAAACCTCAAGTAAAATAAATTCTTATTCAAGGTGTACCATAAATGTTTATTAACTCAATATATCGGTTATGAAATCTAGGGGCCGTTTGCACTGAATGAAGATTCCAATTTATTAATAAATAATGCTAAAAAGTCACAAATTTAACAAATTGCAATTACTTTTTCGGGATCCCGAAAAATCCCGGGATTGAAAATAAAAAATCCCGGGATTCGGGATTAATCCCGTCCCGAAAATCCCGGGATTTCGGGACGGGATTTATCCCGGGTGACAGCCCTAATATGTACCGCCGATTTCGACAAACGGGATCACGTTGCGCTTTATTACTTACCGATCGTTGTCAAATTTAGCACAAATTAATATTTTATAACTTTTCAAGTCTGTAAAATTTCATCGAAATCGGTTCAGTTTAAGATATAGCTCTCATATGTATGTATCGCCTGATTTTCCGAAATTTGGCCATAAAGCCCTGATTTATTGAAATTTAACAAACTTAAAGGCTTTATTTCACTTAAAATTATTTTAATTGTACACTCAAAAAAAGTTTACTTGGATCCAAAGATTTTGACTTTTCCTTAAGGATTTTGGTATTGATTCCGAGCCAAAGATGCGGCTTCTTTAAAATAAAGACCATTTTGACGGACCACCCTGACTTTAAATCTAGGATCAATAAAATTAAAATTGGATACAGATCTCATTCATCGAATTGTTATCCTCTTTTTGCGATATATTAATAAAGGTATTTTTTCTTTATTTTAAGGAAAATTTGCCTTACTTCAAAGACCTACAACTTCAGCAGAGAGACGCAAATTTTCAAGATTTGTGTCCTAAATTTAATGAAACAAATTTTTAAAGCAAGGATTGAAAACTTTCATTTAATTAAATGTCATTATTTCAAAAAATTTTGTCCTTATTCTAACATTGGGTAAATTTCGATTCCTTAAATTTAAGTTGCATAGTCTTCCATATTAGGTCAATATTTTTTCAGTGTATTCATTTTAATTCTATTGTATTCATTTTAATTCTACTTCTGTGAGACTGTAACAATATCTAAGCCATATGAGCTCTGTTTGCGTACTCGATACATTTTGATTACTATCACAAATTTTTACTGGAAGTCCGCCGTTTACATTTCCCAGTAAAAACTTGCTATTATCAGCTGGTTAGTCATCAAAAAATCCAATGTGCGATTTATTGCACAATTTCAATTGCATTAGAAAATTCAATTGCATTAGAAAATATCAATATATTTCGTTTAAA
This sequence comes from Haematobia irritans, assembly GCF_050003625.1. Taxonomy (NCBI): domain Eukaryota; kingdom Metazoa; phylum Arthropoda; class Insecta; order Diptera; family Muscidae; genus Haematobia; species Haematobia irritans. Next base: position 107,630,741 of record NC_134398.1, on the reverse strand, counting down.
TTGGTTTAAAACCGCTGAATTAATGATAAATTCGTGAACGTATCCACTTCTTCTAATTGTACCCAAGAGAATAAAACCCATTCTTACTATCTTGTAAGTTTATACTGAATAACTTTTATTGGAAGTACCTATTGTTGTCCAATTTTGGTAAATTTAAATCCACTCCATTAATAAATAACAGATTTGTTTATCGCGCGTTTAAAAATGTTTTGATCCTATGAATACGATTTTATTTATTGTAGTTTTTGATGTTATAAAAATAATACCAGATTCAAAACTTTATTTCCTTAATAACTTCTTATATACACTGAAAAAAAAGCATGTCCGGTTCCAAAGATTTTGCACACTAATGATTTTGATATTGATTCCGAGTCAAATTTGAATTTATTCCTTTTTTTCTTCATCAATGAAATTAAATAATGTGAACGTATGGTGTCATTTTTACGTTGTTAGATTGACCCCATCTGTTCTCAGTTTGACAACACATGTATGTTGATTCACTTTCATGAACGGATCGTTTCGAAATGACCACGCCGTTCATGACTTTTTCTATGGGTGTAAGTGGTTTCACTGCAATGTGGAACGCCATTCGGACTCGGCTTTTGTCACTGAGCTTAACATAGAATCTGACAGCACTCAGTGATAAGAGGGAAGTTCTAAGTTAGTCTAATGAGCTGATATATCGATATGTATCGACCTAACCTAACTCTGTAGGTGTAAAACCAAGTATAGCTCCTAATACTATACTTGGTTCAGATTGTGATGAAATTACAATAAACAAGTACTCCTTAATTTTCATAATGTTACCCCACAAATGCTTATGTTTACTAATTCAGTAGGTGTGGTTTAGGGTATGATATATTCGGCCCCGCTCGACTTTCTACTTTACTCACTTGTTGTTTTATTATTTTCGGTATTTATCTTTGTATAGCTATGTTTTTTCCATTTAACGTCTACAAAAAAATGATAATGCACGCAATTTTCAAAACGTTCCAAAAATAACATCGATTGAAGTAAAAAATTAAACGGCGGTGATAAAATTTTTATTATTTTTTACATGTTTGTTGATTTCCTATTATTTTGTGAGATTTAATTAAATCGAAGACTGACGATGTTAGTCGAAATATTGGAAAAATAAATTTTATAATTAACCAAAACTATATTATTTTTTAAAGAACCTTAAGCCGAAATTAGAAGTAAATAAACAAAACTATATAATTTTATTCTGCTTTTACTTATTCAGTTATGATTTTAGCTAAGCTTAGCTCGAACTTAGGAATTCAGAAAATCCCGCATTTGGCTTTCTTATATGCGTTTTTTTTCTTATAGCCAATTATTGCATATAAGAAAAAAAGTTTCTTATATTCATATTAGTGCAGTCACCCGGGGAATTTTATTTTGAATCCAAATTGACAAATTGAGTTAAAAAACATTTATGGTACACCTTGAGTAAGAATTTATTATACGAGAGGTATATTAAATAGGGATAGGATAGCGATATAAAATGCATTTTATTTTATTAATTTTGTCATAATATTGTTGTGTTTCTTTTCTTCACAATATTGAGTTGGACAAAGTTTTTCTTAAGTATGATAGCAATTTAAAAAGCAATTTAATTTACTGTTATCTTCTTTTGTTTTTGTTAATAAAATTTAATTAAACAAAATTGGTTTAATGTACAGCAATTTTTTGGCGCTGTAGATTGTTATTACTTCAAGTGTAATCCCGGGATTTTTAGAAATGACAGCCCTAATTCATATACATTTATAAAAGAAATACAATTTTGACAAAACTTTCTATAGTAATAAAATTTTGATAAAACTTTCTATAGAAATAAAATATTGACAGAATTTCTTATAGAAATAAAACATGGACAAAATTTCATTTAGAAATAAAACTTGGAAAAAAAATTTTATAGAAATAAAATTTTGACAAAATTTTCTATATAAATAACATTTCGACAAAATTTTCTATAGAACTAAAATTTTGACAAAACTTTTTGTCGAAATAAAATTTTGACAAAACTTTCCATAGTAATAAAATTTTGACAACATTTTCTATAGAAATAAAATTTTGACAACATTTTCTATAGAAATAAAATTTTGACAAAATTTTCTATAGAAATACAATTGTCACAAAATTTTCTATAGAAGTACAATTTTAACAAAACTTTCTATAGTAATAACATTTTTACAAATTTTTCTATAGTAATAAAATTTTGACAAAATTTTCTATAGAAATAAAGTTTTGGTAGATTATTTTTATCGATATGGACCAATTTTTGTGTGATTGGCCATCGGCTATATATAACTAAAGACCGATAAGGACCAATTTTTGCATGGCTGTTAGCGGCCATATACTAACACAATGTACCAAACCTGGGGATCGATCTATATGGGGGTTATATGTAATTATGGACCGGATGTATTTTGATCCTTCAAGAGATTCTGGAGGTCCAATCTGAGGATCGGTTTATAGGGGGCTATATATAATTTTAGAGCGATATGAACCAATTTGTGCATGGTTGTTACAGACCATATACTAACACAATGTGCCAAATTTCAAACGAATCTGATGAATTTTGCTCCTTCAAGAGGCTCCGAAGGTCAAATCTGGGGTACCAAATTTCAAACGAATCTGATGAATTCTGTTCCTCCAAGAGGCTCCGAAGGTCAAATCTGGGGATCGGTTTATATGGGGGCTATAAATACATAATTATGGACCGATATGGACCAATTTTTGCATGGTTTTTAGAGACCATATACTAACACCAAGTACCAAATTCCAAAAGGATCGGACGATGTTTGCTCCTCCTAGAGGCTCCGGAGATCAAATCTGGGGATCGGTTTATATGGGGGCTATACGTAAAAGTGGTCCTATATGGCCATTTTCAATACCATGCGACCTACACTGTTAGAAAAATATGTTTCTCATATGTTCCGATATAAACAAAATGTGTTTCGGGCACAATTTTAAAACACAATATATTTAAGTGCAAACATGTAATGCTCCTAAACTAACACTAAATGTTTGGGACATCTATGTTAATATGTTAGAATATATTATGCTTGAGGCATGAATGTTTCATAAAAATCATATGTGTGAATGCAAATATATATAAATTTACAAATTTCGACTAAACATACATATGTTGTGATATTTTATTCAAAGCGACAGAGTATAGAGAAAGAAATAGAGATGGAAACCGGGAGAGTTGACGAAAGATATCAACATAACACAGCGAAAGAATCAAAAGAGAACAATTTCTGTGAAACCGCTTGTATGTTGTTTCGGAAAACTGTTTTATGATAAGGCCAAAAATTTGATATGCTTAAGTCTAAATATTATTTAATTTGAATAAAGAGAATAGACATTCGGAGCGAAGAGAGTAGACATTTGAAAAACAAACAGCATATGTTTTCGCCTTGAGAGCAGCACTTTATGTTATATATGCGTGGACATGTGTTTTGTTTATCATTTTGGCAATTTTTTTCTTGGTTCGTTAAAAGAAATCAGGGGTCTTCATAAAACTAACGAAAGGGCACTATACTCTTTTTAGAGTTGAGGCAGTAAAATGAAATAAGGAGGAAATAGTGAAAAATTACACAGTAAAATGTATAAAAACAAAGTTTAGTTCCTCTTTATTAATAAGTAGTCCACGAGGAGTTTGACGGACACCTTCAAATATAAAAGTGGGAATTAAGTTCGAGTTTTACAGCTAAAACAATTTAAAAAGTTTATTTTCTTTAAAATGAATTATTAAAGAAAAATAAAAGAGATTTTGGAGCGATGGTGTTAAATGCTAGTAAAAAACTGTTCACGCCTAACTAAATTTGTGTTTGTATTATAAATCTATTTATATATGTTTATAGTCGACTCCACGTTCTTCTTTTGTTAGAGTTTTTGAATTCCTTCCAAATTTTAAAGTTTTGTACCAAAACAGTTTTTTGTTACAAAATTGTTATTTTTGCAATAAAAAAATAATATTTTATCCAAAAATCAGTCAATTTCGTTTATATCAAGCACTGTTACTGACTATAAATCTTTAATAACCCACATTTCGAAGTTTCATTATAAAAATTTAATATAGTATAAATATAAATGTGTAAATTAAAAAACAAAAAAGTGTTCGGTCGGAGCAGGGATTGAACCCAGGACCCTTTGCATGTAAGGCAGATATGCTAACCACTGCTCCACGTGGCAAACAAATGTATGTTTCTGTTAAATAATGTTATGTTTGCATGGGCTCGTGGGCGCTGCAAACTACAAACATTTCGTGGAAGTGAAAATTACGAGTATGTTAGGGAATGAGCACAATCGTCTTTGGGAAAAATTCTTCCAAGCATATAATATTTTTGGGCTCAAAATGCTTCCAAACATATACTATGTTCACATAAAACAAATATATTAATGTTTCGGCAGTATCCAATAATATATGTGCTTCCTGCAAAATATGTTTGGAACATATGTTAAAGAAGCGATTTTTTTTGAGGGTGTACATCAATAGTAACTACTTGTGCCAAGTTTCAAGACGATAGCTTGTTTCGTTCGGAAGTTAGCGTGATTTTAACAGACGGACATGCTAAGATCGACTCAGAATTTCATCACGACCCAGAATATATATACTTTATGGGGTCTTAGAGCAATATTTCGATGTGTTAATATATCCGTCTCCTATGGTGGAGGGTATAAAAATGGGGAAATAAATTTCTTTTTTTCGTAAATTTCTTCAAAGTAATCATATTATGCACACTATTTTACATGTTTTAATTTTTACAATAAATTTAAATTACAAAATAATCTTTTATTTATCTAAAATTATATTCTACGCCATGACTTGAACCCGAGTATTCTATTTTACATGTATTAACATTCGCCTTAACACACTGCACCATCTACAGAGTTAGCGCAATAGCGTCTAACGATTGAAATAATCGTAATATTATGATACATCCAGTATTAAATTTTACCGCCATCTGAAAATACAATTAATTTATTATGAAGCACCCTGTATTCAATATTTTAATGATAGAAGCCACATGTACGCAACAGCCCAATAAACACAGGATGAGCGTTTTTCAAATGCAACACCTTTTCAGTTTGAGGGTAAATATCATTTTCAACATAAATTCAACTTGACTTGAAACAGCTCATCTTCAATACATCTTCGAATTGTTTGCGAATTACAACCAATTTGGCAAAATGTTGACGAAAACTTTGAAAATGTGTTGAAGATAATTGGAGAAAACTTTGACAAAACACTACCCTGAAATGCAACGAAAAAACCACATGGTTTTCAATACTACTTTGGACAACAAAGTTCGTGGAAGAAATACAAAAATGTGGAAATTTTTTAATAATCAATTGAAATTGCTTATAATAATTGGTAAGTAAAACTAAAACACGAAATGAAAACTTTAAGGAAGTCACTAAAATCAAATCTCTTTGCAGACAACTAAAATATTTGGATGCTGATTCTTGGACACATTAAGAGGCTGGCCGATGAAAAATGGCTTATCGAGAAGAGAAAGTTTCCATAAATCAAAGTGCAACCAAAAAAAACTTGGTATTTATGCTTTTCCATATCAACAACTACTGGATGATAATTAGCATCACATCGATAGTTTATTTTACATCGCATCATCGGTTTAATTTGTTATTTTGTGAATTGAAATTGCTGGAAATTTATTCCAATTATCTGGTCATCAAGTTCCTGAAAATTGCCAGTATTTTAATAACAACAATTTTGTAACACCAACGTTCTTGAGGAAATCACGAAGTATGTGGTCAGTTGGAAGAAATACAAATTGGTAAGTCAAAATAAAAAGTGAAATGAAAACATAATGGAAATCACAAAACTCGATTGTTTTGCAGAAAACTAAAATCATTGGATGGTATATTCTTGGAAGATGTTGGCCGATGAAAAACCGATGAAGGGAACAACAAAGAAAAGTTTTCAGAAAACTTACAAAGTGCAACCAATTAAAACAAAGTGCAGCAATTCCTATATCAAGAACTTCTGGATGGAAATGTGCATTACATCAATTTACATCCCGTCATCAGTTTGATATTTTGTGATTTCCTCTTGCTGGAATCTATTCTAACACACAAGCCAGCAAGTTCCTCGATAGTAATTATTTCAAATTGCCAGCATATTAATTAATAGTTATTTGACACCAACATTATGGAGGAAATGGAATTATACATGTAAAAATGTTTAAGGTATTTAAAGTTGTATTCATAGTTTTATTTATTAATACGTTTAATAAGATAATTACATTTTGATTGGTATTATATTATTATTTTTATATATTATTAATGTTATTTTTAAGATTATTATGTTTGTTAACGAAAAAAATAATAAAATTTACAAAATCTCTAGAAATTTAGTATTGACTTTCAGTTAGAACTAGGATTGACTTTCATACAAATTATGGTTTGAAAGTATTCGCAACAATGCTAATTTTTTATTTTTATCACATTGAAAACTGTTTGAGAAATTATTGAGTAGCGATGCATTTCAATTTGAGGATTACAATTGAGAAATTATTGCTATTGTGTTGAATTTTACTGTTGAGTGTAATGTCTGTTTTTTGTTGAGAACGCGATTTTCTCAACAATTTCTCAACTTGATTATTACCCTAATCCTTTGAAAAAATGTTTGAAAAATTATTGAATTTTAGTATTTTTCAAACGTTTGTGTTTATTGGGAGTAGTTTAGTATTACCAGTGCAGTGAACTCAGGCAAACTACAAAATTGTCAATGTGGTAACATTGTCATGCACATTCAAATGGAAATGTGGAATTTTTGTCTGTTTTATTTCGTAATTTTCTCAATAATCCTTGTTTGAAATGCAAAAATGTTAACATACAAGTGAAGAGCTTGTAAAAATGTACCTAAAAACAACAATTGGTATTAAAAACTCAAAATGGCCCAAAATGCTAAATGTCGCCAAAGTATGCGGTACATATACGAAAATTATGGAACCTGGTGCCAAAGTATGCAAATGTCGCGGAACTATACATTAAATGTAAAAAATGGCGTCAAAGTATACGCACCACATACATATATATATATATATATATATATATATATATATATATATATATATATATATATATATATATATATATATATATATATATATATATATATATATATATATATATATATATATATATATATATATATATATATATATATATATATATATATATATATATATATATATATATATATATATATATATATATATATATATATATATATATATATATATATATATATATATATATATATATATATATATATATATATATATATATATATATATATATATATATATATATATATATATACTAGCGTGACCCGGCCCGCTTCGCTGCGCCTTCCGAAGCGTATCTGGAGGAACATTTTGCGTTAACTTAGTCCTTCGTGCTGAAAACAAATTCGAAAAGATTTGAATTCTTTTAAACAAATCGGACTACTTGATTTTTCGTTTATAGGTACAAATACGGCGGGAGAGGGTGTACCCTTTCCTCCAAATTTTTTTAATAATGTTCTGTATTCAAGTAGTTGGACAATCTTCTATATTTCTTGTGAATTTTAAGTGTGGTTTGTCAAGGAAAGGTATCCTTTTCCTCAACAAATCTGAAAATTAAGCACTATATTATCTAATAAATCGGAAAAAGCAAACGTAAAAATTTTACCACATTAACATTTGCTAAAATGTTGGAAAATGATGTACCCTCTACGTTGGCTACCAATTGCATGTAAATTTAAGTTCTTTACTAAAAAGAAGTCTGGCAGAAGCCTGTGCAAAAATCATAAAATTATGTACCGAGTTCCCATTTATGGACAACCCTCTACTTTCAATTTAAGAAAAAAAAACGGACAAAAGGGCACCCTCTCCCCACCTTCGCACCACTCCGATTTGATATCGGACTATCACGTACCCTATATTAATTTCGCAACTACTCAATGGTCCCTATAAATTCTATCGAAGTAAATAGACAAAGTTTATTTCAATTTTCCCCTTCCCCAACCAGATATCGAAAAATCATATACCAATTTAAAAATCATGTATAAATTTAATCACCTCCTCCCACGTTCCCTGTAAATTTCAAGTAGATCGGCGATGTTTAAATTTTGCTCTATTGTTTTAAAGGGACGTCACTTTCCCCGATACAATATCGACAAACACCGTAGTGAATAGCACCCCTAACCTTCCCTGAAAATTCTTAAAACTTTCCTTCAAGTGTGGGGCAAGGAAGGTTGCCTCTTCGTTCATAACCTTCCCCCACTGCTTTTGTAAATTTCAAGAAAACTTAATTTTTTTTGCAGTTTTAGAGGAGGACATCCTCCCCGACCAAATATCGAAAAGTGCTGTAGCGTATCTTTTGTAAACGTTCCAGAAAATGTCAAACAAATTATAAGCCTAAAGGGGCGGCCTCTCTTCCGTCCAAATATCACAAAATCAGGTATCAACTATTAATATCGTAACCTCTCCCCAGTCCTCAAGTAACTCGGTAAAGTTTAATTGTTTCTCTGTATGTACTTAAGAGAAGCGGATGTCTCCCTATGCCCTTTTATTTTTATTAAAAAATCAGGAACCTGATATAAATTTCATAACCCGTTTTTTTCCGTAAAATTTCAATCGGGGGAGTTTAGTTTTGTTTGTACTTTCAAAAAAAAAAAATCGGCAAAGGGGAGGTCCCCCTCCCCGACCAAATACCGAAAAATAATGTAGCGGATTTTTGTCTAGATGCCAACCCCAACATTCAATGAAAATTTCAAGCAAATCGCATAATTTTGTTCCAAGTTTCAAAAAGTAGGGCAAGGGGGAGGTCCCCCTCCCCATCCACATATGAAATCATCAGGTACCCCATATTAATTCCATAACCACACCACATGTTTTCTGTAAATCTCAGATAATTTAGAGAATTTTAGTTTTTTCACTGTACTTTAAAAAAGTCGAACAAAGGGGAGGCCCCCCTCCGCCGCCAAATATCGAAATAAAAAGTAGCGGATCTTTGTCTAGATGCCAACCCCAATCTGCAATGAAAATTTCAAGCAAATCGGTCAACTTTGGTCTAATTTTAAAAAAGTCGGACAAAGGGGAGGTTCCTCTCCGCGACCATATGTCAAAAAATGAGGTACCCTATTTTCAGCACATGAGTGCCCCCCACGATCTCTGAAAGTTTCAAGTAAATCGGTTCAGCCGTTTTCGCGCCAACCCGGAACATACAAATAAACAAACAAACACACAAACAAATAAACAAACATAATTTGAATTTTTTATAAAGGGTGATTTGTTAAGAGCTTGATAACTTTTTTTTTAAAAAAAAACGCATAAAATTTGCAAAATCTCATCGGTTCTTTATTTGAAACGTTAGATTGGTCCATGACATTTACTTTTTGAAGATAATTTCATTTAAATGTTGACCGCGGCTGCGTCTTAGGTGGTCCATTCGGAAAGTCCAATTTTGGGCAAATTTTTCGAGCATTTCGGCCGGAATAGCCCGAATTTCTTCGGAAATGTTGTCTTCCAAAGCTGGAATAGTTGCTGGCTTATTTCTGTAGACTTTAGACTTGACGTAGCCCCACAAAAAATAGTCTAAAGGCGTCAAATCGCATGATCTTGGTGGCCAACTTACCGGTCCATTTCTTGAGATGAATTGTTCTCTCGCTTCGGAAGGCGCAGCGAAGCGTATCTGGAGGAACATTTTGCGTTAACTTAGTCCTTCGTGCTGAAAACAAATTCGAAAAGATTTGAATTCTTTTAAACAAATCGGACTACTTGATTTTTCGTTTATAGGTACAAATACGGCGGGAGAGGGTGTACCCTTTCCTCCAAATTTTTTTAATAATGTTCTGTATTCAAGTAGTTGGACAATCTTCTATATTTCTTGTGAATTTTAAGTGTGGTTTGTCAAGGAAAGGTATCCTTTTCCTCAACAAATCTGAAAATTAAGCACTATATTATCTAATAAATCGGAAAAAGCAAACGTAAAAATTTTACCACATTAACATTTGCTAAAATGTTGGAAAATGATGTACCCTCTACGTTGGCTACCAATTGCATGTAAATTTAAGTTCTTTACTAAAAAGAAGTCTGGCAGAAGCCTGTGCAAAAATCATAAAATTATGTACCGAGTTCCCATTTATGGACAACCCTCTACTTTCAATTTAAGAAAAAAAAACGGACAAAAGGGCACCCTCTCCCCACCTTCGCACCACTCCGATTTGATATCGGACTATCACGTACCCTATATTAATTTCGCAACTACTCAATGGTCCCTATAAATTCTATCGAAGTAAATAGACAAAGTTTATTTCAATTTTCCCCTTCCCCAACCAGATATCGAAAAATCATATACCAATTTAAAAATCATGTATAAATTTAATCACCTCCTCCCACGTTCCCTGTAAATTTCAAGTAGATCGGCGATGTTTAAATTTTGCTCTATTGTTTTAAAGGGACGTCACTTTCCCCGATACAATATCGACAAACACCGTAGTGAATAGCACCCCTAACCTTCCCTGAAAATTCTTAAAACTTTCCTTCAAGTGTGGGGCAAGGAAGGTTGCCTCTTCGTTCATAACCTTCCCCCACTGCTTTTGTAAATTTCAAGAAAACTTAATTTTTTTTGCAGTTTTAGAGGAGGACATCCTCCCCGACCAAATATCGAAAAGTGCTGTAGCGTATCTTTTGTAAACGTTCCAGAAAATGTCAAACAAATTATAAGCCTAAAGGGGCGGCCTCTCTTCCGTCCAAATATCACAAAATCAGGTATCAACTATTAATATCGTAACCTCTCCCCAGTCCTCAAGTAACTCGGTAAAGTTTAATTGTTTCTCTGTATGTACTTAAGAGAAGCGGATGTCTCCCTATGCCCTTTTATTTTTATTAAAAAATCAGGAACCTGATATAAATTTCATAACCCGTTTTTTTCCGTAAAATTTCAATCGGGGGAGTTTAGTTTTGTTTGTACTTTCAAAAAAAAAAAATCGGCAAAGGGGAGGTCCCCCTCCCCGACCAAATACCGAAAAATAATGTAGCGGATTTTTGTCTAGATGCCAACCCCAACATTCAATGAAAATTTCAAGCAAATCGCATAATTTTGTTCCAAGTTTCAAAAAGTAGGGCAAGGGGGAGGTCCCCCTCCCCATCCACATATGAAATCATCAGGTACCCCATATTAATTCCATAACCACACCACATGTTTTCTGTAAATCTCAGATAATTTAGAGAATTTTAGTTTTTTCACTGTACTTTAAAAAAGTCGAACAAAGGGGAGGCCCCCCTCCGCCGCCAAATATCGAAATAAAAAGTAGCGGATCTTTGTTTAGATGCCAACCCCAATCTGCAATGAAAATTTCAAGCAAATCGGTCAACTTTGGTCTAATTTTAAAAAAGTCGGACAAAGGGGAGGTTCCTCTCCGCGACCATATGTCAAAAAATGAGGTACCCTATTTTCAGCACATGAGTGCCCCCCACGATCTCTGAAAGTTTCAAGTAAATCGGTTCAGCCGTTTTCGCGCCAACCCGGAACATACAAATAAACAAACAAACACACAAACAAATAAACAAACATAATTTGAATTTTTTATAAAGGGTGATTTGTTAAGAGCTTGATAACTTTTTTTTTAAAAAAAAACGCATAAAATTTGCAAAATCTCATCGGTTCTTTATTTGAAACGTTAGATTGGTCCATGACATTTACTTTTTGAAGATAATTTCATTTAAATGTTGACCGCGGCTGCGTCTTAGGTGGTCCATTCGGAAAGTCCAATTTTGGGCAAATTTTTCGAGCATTTCGGCCGGAATAGCCCGAATTTCTTCGGAAATGTTGTCTTCCAAAGCTGGAATAGTTGCTGGCTTATTTCTGTAGACTTTAGACTTGACGTAGCCCCACAAAAAATAGTCTAAAGGCGTCAAATCGCATGATCTTGGTGGCCAACTTACCGGTCCATTTCTTGAGATGAATTGTTCTCCGAAGTTTTCCCTCAAAATGGCCATAGAATCGCGAGCTGTGTGGCATGTAGCGCCATCTTGTTGAAACCACATGTCAACCAAGTTCAGTTCTTCCATTTTTGGCAACAAAAAGTTTGTTAGCATCGAACGATAGCGATCGCCATTCACCGTAACGTTGCGTCCAACAGCATCTTTGAAAAAATACGGTCCAATGATTCCACCAGCGTACAAACCACACCAAACAGTGCATTTCTCGGGATGCATGGGCAGTTCTTGAACGGCTTCTGGTTGCTCTTCACTCCAAATGCGGCAATTTTGCTTATTTACGTAGCCATTCAACCAGAAATGAGCCTCATCGCTGAACAAAATTTGTCGATAAACACATTTCGAACCGAACACTGATTTTGGTAATAAAATTCAATGATTTGCAAGCGTTGCTCGTTAGTAAGTCTATTCATGATGAAATGTCAAAGCATACTGAGCATCTTTCTCTTTGACACCATGTCTGAAATCCCACGTGATCTGTCAAATACTAATGCATGAAAATCCTAACCTCAAAAGAATCACCCTTTATATACCCAGTCAGAAATTTACGATGGTTATAAATATTGAGCGTTGTAACAGCGTTGGAACCCAACGTTGCAACAACGCTTGCTAAACAAATTAATTGACGGGTTTTAAATAGTAAATTTTCATAAAATTATCGTTGAAAATGCATGTTCCATCAATGTCCAATGGTTTTTAATGAGTAATGGAGTTATTATTGTTGATAGGAATTGATTTATAATAGGATAATGTTCCTTTATCATATAAAGTGAATATGTACATTAACAGTGAAACCACTAGGAACAACAATTTGGGTAATTTTACAAATGAGTAGAAAGTTTTAACTAAACTAAACGCTGACATCACGCCAAAACCCAAATATAAGTACTTATTTATCGACTAATTGAAGAAATTTTGTTAGACATAATTACTTTTTTTCACATGTTAAGGTGAGTATTAACTTCGAGTTTAGCCGCTTAAATCGCTAAAGTGAAAACTAAATCAGTAAGAAAAATTCACAAAATCATACATATTTGTTGCAAATTTTATTATAAATTGATGGGGAAAAGCCCAAAGCAAATTTTCACAAAGTTTGTATTCCTTAAAATGGATTATTAAAGAAAAGTAATCGTGAAAAAATCACGTTTTATCGCCTAAACTCGAACTTAATACCCACTTTTAAAGAAAATTTCATTGTTTGAAGGAAAAAATTGGAGTTCAGTATTGCAAGAATGTTCTTTTGGTGCATTTGGGGTAAAATGTACAAATCTTTTGGCGCATTTGGGGTAAAATGTACAAATCTTAATTCTGAAGTGTTTTGTGTGAAATACGCAGATTTGTGTATAACTTTTTCCCTTTGTTAAGTTCATTTTAGTGTCGTAGAGGATTCTCTTTTTAATGTACCTTAAAATTTTTCCAAGAGTGAATTTTGAACTATTACCTATAGGAAATAATAAAGACATATGACTAGCCCCTAAAATCACAAAATTTTCACGATTACTTTTCTTTAATAATTCATTTTAAGGAATACAAACTTTATGAAAATTTGCTTGGGCTATTCCCCATCAAGATATAAAGAAATCTGCAACAAATATGTATACTTTTATGCCTTTTTTACTGATTTAGTTTTCACTTTAGCGATTTTTGACCATATTAAAATAATTTTTTTACCAATTATAAATGTCAATCTTAATCTTAGTTATGTATTTTTCCTATTAACGGCCATTTTCATGTAGCTCCGTTAGGCTTTAACTGCCAAATAACAGAAAGTAAATTGCAAATATCTTCTCTCCAGTTATCTTTAAGTGAAAAATGCTCGTCAGTTGTGTTCCTAACTGGCTATGGAATATATATGCAAGATGATAATTTCGTCCATAATACGGTTCAAAAGTTGGTTAGTTAACGGAACACTAACGGAGCTTTATGAAAATGGGGGTAATTGTTAATTGTTAAGTTTTCTGATGTTCCTTTGTAAAGTGTAAAACACTAATTTTGTTTTGTTTCAATAGCGGTTTTAAGGTACTGTAAAATTATAATTCTAACCCTCCTAAAGCATTCTAGAAACAATTGGAAAGACGTATGAAATTTTGTTTTTCAGTGCTTTTTAATGGTTGTAAAAACCATCGATACACCGTATAACGATGTTATCATTTTGGGGTTGTCAAAGCGTTCGTTAAACCATCGGAAAAGCGTAAAATATTGTTTTCATGACGCTTTGAAAACGCTGTTAAATACAATCGATACACCGTGGAATGATGTTATCATTTTAGGGTTGTAACAACGCTTTTTCCCACCGTGTATCAACCGTTCACAACGCTTTTACAACGCTTTTCCGATGGTTTTTTTCTGACTGGGTAGATATATATATATATATATATATATTATATATATATATTATATATATATATATATATATACACAGTCTTACACAAGTT